>NW_017307632.1:157347-199251 GCF_000935625.1 Nanorana parkeri
TATATGGTAAGGTCGGCATGCGTAAAAAAAAAATTATTTTTTTTTTTTAAATCTTTTTTTTCCATTTTCCTATTTTTCTACGTAATTTTTTTTCATTCATGTAACTGTTTTGCTATTTTGCCCACTACCTCGGAGGTAACAAGCAGAGTAGCCAAGCCGAATGCCGCTAGGCAGCATTCAGCTATTCACTTACTGCCGTTCGTCCCCTTTGAGAATAGGGGCGACCGGTAGCGAGTGAGCTGCTGGAGCTTCGGCTCAGCCGATCCAGATGTTGGATCGGCTGAGACAAAGTCCTTCTGCACAGCTGAAATCAGCCTTACAAGGTTGAAGTGAATAACTGAACAGCGTTCGGCTCACTTCACTTCATCGCCGTTCGGCCCCTTTGAGGATAGGGGCGACCGGTAGCGAGTGAGCTGCTGGAGCTTCGGCTCAGCCAATCCAGATGTTGGATCGGCTGAGATAAAGTCCTTCTGCACAGCTGAAATCAGCCTTACAAGGTTGAAGTGAATAACTGAACAGCGTTCGGCTCACTTCACTTCACCAGAGTTTCCTCGCAATTGGAAATTGAGAGAGAAGCTTGCAAAGGCTTACAACTCAAAAACATATATAAAGTTAAGAAATATAAAAAAATTAAAGATAAGTTCTGCCGTGTAAATTGAAACACATAACAAATAGTATGTGGGGTTTCTCAAATTTAACTGCAAAAGTAGAAAAACGCTTTGACCCTTTTGCTGCCATACGTTGTGACGGTAATTAGGTTTTTAACATATCAATATTAGCTATGAAATTTTCTCTCCCCTCATCTTGAGAAAATGCAGCCTTCAATTCAGTTCCATTGATCACAGGTTTCCCTAATTTTGCCAAGCATCTCCACATTCCAGAAAACAGATATCGGCTAATCTGGCCTGTGTTCTTTATAGTCCTTGGGACTAATTACCTAAGCAAGATATCAGTTCTACCCTCCTAACCTTTTTTTATGGCCGCCCTAATGAAAGTCAACCAAGCAGATTGCACAAATAAATTAGCATTTGACAGATTTAGATAAACACAAGGATCTGGCAAGGATAATGACCCGGTCACTATCCTTGCCAGAGTCATAAAACTGAGAATTTGACAGTTTGGGAGGAGCAGAGAGGAGCATCATAAAGGCTTAGCCCTCCTGCTTTCCCTCCTCAGCTCTGCCTTATAAGCTGGCTTTTTGACACCTCCCTAGAGGAATGACAAAAAGATGCTGCAAAGTCAGCTAAGGAAGCTTTCATTTGAACATAAAGAATAGAGGCTCTTATTTTAACTTCAATACGAAGCCCATGTAACATCAGAAGAAGTAGCTCGTGTAACGTCCAAGAGGAGTTTCCTTTTAACATAGTTACATAGTATTTGGGGTTGAATAAAGACATACGTCCATCAAGTCCAACCCATATAGGTCCACGCATCATCTCATTCTTAGGGATACTGGTATCCCTGGATATTACGGTCCCTCAAGAAATTGTCCAATTGGTGGGGGTTGTGATAGAGACTGGAGGGGAGAGGGAGAGAGACAGATTGACTGACACTGAGAGCTTCTCAGCATCGGTCTGTCTTTCTCTGTCACGCTTCCCTCCCTCCTCTCAGCACCTGTCGGTCTGATTCTTGAACAAATCTACACTCTTGGCTGAAATCACTGCCGATGGAAGTGAATTCCAGACCTTAACCGCTCTTACTGTAAAGAACCCTCTTCGCCCATTGTGCTGGAATTTTTTCTCCATCTGCAACTTTTACTTGGAGAAAGAGCCATTTACATCCATCTTCTGTTTATTGAACTGGACTCTGTCAGAACTTATAAGCCCAATTTCTTTTTATTCCTTTTTATTTTTACTGTTGTTTTTGTATTTTCATTAACATATTTTTCTGTATATTTTTCCTGCACCGTTTCTTTTATTAAAGGATGATCTTAAAAATATTTAAGCATATCTCTACATTCTAAATAAGAATTTAAAGTATCTCCTGTATAAAGTATTTCCTGTCTGAAATGACAGTGGTATCATAGGCTTTGTTTAAGTTTCTGAATTAGCACAGCATTTGCTGAGAACGGTTCGTGTTAGTAATGTTTCCTATTATAATATATTTCTCTATCCCAGTGTCCGATAACATTTTTCACTTACCGTGACACAATCAGGGGTGCAGAATTTGTATCGCCCAACGCCAGGGACATGCAGTTCCGGGCGCCGAGAAGGTGGTTTCTTCTTTCGATTTAGCCCTGCTGCAGGCAAGCAGCTGGGTTAAAGTTTTGTGGGTGTTTTTTTTATTTCTTTCTTTACTGAGCGGAGCAGGGAGGAATGGAGCATCAAGCAAATCTACCGACAGCCCTCAGAAGCCCCCCAACCTCCCCTGCTGCTGAGAGCCGGGATACGGAGGAGAAGGTGAGGAGGCGAGGGATGGGTCACACAAACGGGGGTCAAACGTTCTTCATCTCCCAACAAGTTAGCGCCACAGATATTTTCTGCCCTGCTCTCACACACATAAATCTTCACACACAAACATTAACATTTGGGTTTGGATTGTCTTTCAGCAATGTAAAAAATAACATGCCAGTCAATTCTTATATTCACTTTATTATTTATCACTATAGTGAACATAAGAATTGGGGTATTTAATGGTGGCCCAGAATGAATGCACAATTTTGTATAACACCGATTCTAAGCATATGTTTTATTGAGAAACATATTAAAATGATACAGAATATAATGACAAAAAACAAGTTCCTATATGGCTAATTAACTTCAATATCATGTATTATCACAGCAAGCGAATATCTGTTCAGCCATCTCCTCCCCGCTGAATGGAGCCGGAAGCAGCACTAATTGCGTGATGTCCGGCTCCTCGGCTGTCATTACCAAGCTAAAGAAGCATGAATAGCTTTAAAGTGGAAAGGTGACACAAGTAGTCTAAGAAACCTAGTCTAAGAAACCCCTAATGTAACCTGAAAGAGTACCTTTAAAGAGAGCTGCCATCAGGGGGGTACGGCCAGTACTGTTGTAAGGGACGCAGCCGACTGGAGAGAGCAGACCAGAGAACGTCTGTTCTCCGATCTGCTCTGTGTGATCAGTGAGACAGGAGTACTGTGCTCACAGTGTTTCCTGTCTCAGCTGTCACAAGCTGGGTTGCACAGGAGATCAAGTACAATGCTGTTCTCAATTTGCTGTACTGGAGTCTAATAGGGAGACATCTAGAGTCTGATAGACCCCAGATTTCTCCATAAAGAGAACCTGCCACCTCCACACGCTATCACATATCACAACTTTTATTTTAAACATTTTTTAAAAACTTACATCCAAAACTTTAAAAACCGGCCGGCAATACTCTCCGCTCACTCGTGTGTTTGAGGTTAGTTCATTGGGATCGGCCCTTGATGCGTTTCGTCACTACGACTTTTTTCAGATCCGTTGTCCTGTTGAAAAAAGTCGTAGTGATGAAACGCGTCAAGAGTGGATGCCATTGACGCTAACCTCAAACACACGAGTGAGCGGAGAGTATTGCCGGCCGGTTTTTAAAGTTTTGGATGTACGTTTTTACTATTTTTTTAAATAAAAGTTGTTGGATTCACTGCACCATGAATGTCCTCCTCTCTTGTTTGACATGTATGGATACGGAGGCTGCTATCACCAGTAAGAATAGGAACGAATACTAAGGAGAGCACAGCATTTTTTGCTGAGAATCAGGCTTGCACTTGACTAATGAAAACACATTTTGGCCGTTCATATGGTCATTGGTTCTGGTGAGTGATCACCATTCACGGCATGGGAGTGCTTTTTTGGAACACTGTTTTCTGACATACTGGACTTTCACACTGTGATATTTTTTTGTAACATTTATAGAATTAATTTATTGCAACTTTTATTGCAACGCTATTAGCTTAAAGGTTTGATTATTCACTGTTCACTGATTATTAAAACACGTTTTTTTTAGCACTTATTGGTTCTACACTGTAATATCTATTTGCAACATTTGTTTGTAATTGACAACACAATTAGATTATTGATTTTGTTTTAATTTTAATTTATTCTGTTGCATTTTGTAGCACATATTGGTTCTCATCGAAGTCTTCAGCTCTGTACAAGTCATTGTAGAATTTTGGAAGATGGAATTACCCGCTCAAATCTGGCCCCCTCTTCCCCCTCTGCTATACTTACATTTTGGTGAACAGTCCTTCCCCTCTGCCGATGCAGGTGTACTATCAGTACCCTGCACTGCCATCCAGCGCAGCCCTGCACCATAAATTTAAAATTTTGCCCACAAATTGTGAGCACTCACAACCTGACCATGCTGACCAATGAAAACTTCTTCTGAGCATTGTTAAATACAAAAAATGTTAACCATAATCGTATCAGGAGAAGTAGATTGTCCTGAGGGACAAGTGGATTGGGCCCCACCTTTAGTCTTTGGACAAGTAGTTTTTAAAAAAAATTCCACACCCCTGCACACACAGCAACCATTAACCCCACACAGTCCTGAGCCCACTGCGTTGCTCAGTCCAGTGCGTTGCTCAGTCCAGTGCGTTGCTCAGTCCAGTGCGTTGCTCAGTCCAGAGTCCAATTCATATACTGTTCTGCATTGCTGTGTAATGTATTATTGGGATTTGTAGTCCCCCCTACAGCTGGTGCCATTCTGCATTAGAGTGTAAGCTCCTTTGTACTGAGGCTGATGTGACTGTCTCGGTGTTCTCTGTACAGCACTGTGGTATATGTCAGACGTATATAAATGTATAATAATAGTGTGTGACTGTGGGGGGGACATTAGAGAGTGTAAGCTCCTCTGGTGCAGAGACTGCCAGGGGTATTGAGGGGTCAGTGAGATCCGCTACCGCTTGCGAGCCCCCCATGTGATAGCAATAAAGTTAAGTAAAAAAATAAACTTGCCTGCCTGATGTCTTGCTTGCCTGATGTGCAGCTTTCTCCACACTTGATGTATTTTCTCACCATGGTTCCTATCCTGGACTACAGTAGGGATGCACTGATACCGGTTTTATGGTATCGAGTACCAATATTTTTATTTTGGTACTTGCCCATACCGGGTACTGTTGACATGCCCCGATTATCAGTAAGTCGGGCGGGGGATCATGACCCGCCGCCCGGCTTCCTGATTGCCTGGGAGGCCAGTGTTCTATCAAAAGAACACAGGCCTAACTTGCCGAGGCTGTCTGGCTTGGGTCATGAGGTGCTATTCGACTTCCTGATTGGTCAGGAAGCTGGGCTGCTTAGCAACAAGTGATGCCAGCTTCCTAGCCAATCAGGAAGCCAGGTGGCACATCGTGACCCACCTCCTGGCTTCTTGATTGGCTAGGAAGCTGGCTTCACTTGTTGCTTGGCAGCTTGACTTCCTGACCAATCAGGAAGCAGGGAGGTGAGTCATTACGTGCCACCCGGCTTCCTGATTGGTTAGGAGGCCAGGCTGCCTAGCAACAAGTGAAGCCAGCTTCCTAGTCAATCAGGAAGCCAAGAGGCGGATCATAACCCATCGCCCGGCTTCCTGATTGGAAAGAAAGCCGGCTCTATGCTCCCTCGGCACTGCCGGAAGTTCCGGTATCGGAGGTAAGTATAAGAGCATGAGAGTACTCGCCCAAATACTAGTATCAGTTTCGGTGCATCCCTAGACTACAGAATGATTAGCTTTTACCTTGTAAGATTTGAGAGTCGTAGTAGTTAGAAAGAAAGGCCTGGAGCAAAAGACAACAAAAAATAGGCGTAAGGCCTACATGACAGGGTAGACAGGGATTCAGGAAGGAAAGGGTTAAGCGTGTTTAGGGATGTGTGGGTGGTGGTCACTTACCGGGATTGGCCACTGGGCATTAGCCAGGAAGAGTCTGTTAGGGTGGTCCGAGGGGGCGGAGTGGGGTCCAGGCAGTCCAGAGGAGCACACGGCGTGTTCAGTTCACCTGTCGCGTCTCTGCATCCTAGGAAAATAAAATGTCTGATTTTACATGCCTTTTCAAACAACTTAAAGCTGCTGCGTAGGTTCATGAGGCTGCATGGCTCAATGAACAGATGGCCAACATGTTCCAGGAAAAATAAGGATGCCATATCTGGATGCCATAGGCGAGGCGCATCGTGTTTATGGGGGTACTGCGTGGCTGCGCTATGACGAACAGTTTCGTCAGCGCAAAGTATTCAGGTCGACTATTCGCTGGGACCATAAAGACATTAGCCTCTGGATGAAGCTAATGACCTCAGCTAGAGCACCTACTCCATTTTTTCAGGGGGCGACCGGTGGTTCGACCTCCTCTGGACAACCGGTCGCCCGCAGAAAAGGTTTTTGTTGGCAGTATAATGAAGGAACCTGCCGGTTTGGAAGCGGTTGATTTATCAAGACACTGGCAAAGCTCAGTCCACAAAAATGCTCTGCATTGTAATCCCAAAACAGGACATAAAGTGTATTTCCAACTTTGAGAAAACCCCCACCACATCAGGGACTTATTGGACTAAAAGTGCAATGACATACAATGCAGAACCCAAGTCTTGATTTTGTTTGAGTGGACCTTTGACTAAAAGTCACATCAGCAAACAGCTTTGCATTCTTATATGAAATAATCGTACATTCATTAGCTAAACAAACATATTTTTGTTTTACCTACAATTTCTTTTTTTCTACTTTGGTACAAATTATGTTATTGTGTCTAAGCATTGCATCCTGGGAAGGTTACATCAGCAGAGCATTGCTGGGAAATCTCATAAGCTCATGAGATCTCAGGTGATGATGTGCATAGTCACATGTCCTAGTCACATGTATCAGAGTTCCAGGAAGTAAAGGGATCTAAATTAATCTGCCCTTGGTAAAAATGGCCACCGTGAGAAGACTGGGGAAGAACAGAAAAATATGGTATACACAGAATAAAAGGCCTGCAATTATCTATAAGTATCTGTTTGTAGATTGTCATTGCTAAACATTTCTAAAGGTGTGTTTATTGCTATTTTGTAGATAAGAGTAAAGTTCCTCTTTAACCTTGGACAGACAGCAGACCTATCTAGTTTACAACTGATAATGAAGATCTGCCTGCAGAGTACAGATAGGGTAAACATTACTCCCCAATCCTACCATAAACATTACATAGAATTAGAGAGAACTAAATTAGGATTTGTACATTTTGGAGATTTCATAAAAGAACCTGAAGGTAAGCAGCAATTTTCATTTTTTTTTCTGTTCTGCTGTGTGAATTTGACCACACAACACATATAAAGCAGGGGATATAATTTGGCTGCAAAGGTAAAAATATACTTTAATAACGGAGTGCATATCTGACAGATCAACAGGTATTTTTCTGTACTTCCAGGATCTTTAAAGTGTATTTCCACATTTACAGTCAAATTTGAGGAACTCCCACTTTATGTTCCCACTTACACAGCATAACTAAAAATATGTTATGAAAATATGTTTTGCCTAGTTGCTTCTTTGTAGCAGGTTTATGCATAGGACACAACAGGCAGCATCTATTGTCTAGAATAAATAGCAATGTGCATTTAAGGTATACCAATAAAATTATTTATTTCAAATCTTACTCTTTTTCTGGGGTATCGATATATTACAAGCGTTCCACAAACATGATACACATTGGCGTTTGTGCATCATCCCCATTAGAGCAATTTAAAACCAAATTGTATTTCTTTCATTAAAAAAAAATCCCTTAACTTTATTAGCACCCTGTACTTTCTATAGGGAGGTCCCACCATGTTGTTCATCGCTATTTTAACTTCTTAAGTCCTTCACATATTAGTTCCTATTTTCTCCTTATCTGGTCTCAAATCATGATAGATAACAGGGATATCACCAGCACACCAATCAAAGGGTTTCAGAAAATGTAAATTTTAATGATGAATGCCATTAAAACCCTTTGATTGGTGTGCTAGTGATATCCTTGTTATCCATATGCTCTACACGGTGCCACCCGTGGTCACTACGAGCACCCGCCTGTACAAATGTAACGTCCTTACCTGCCGCGAGCCGGATGCGTTCCAGTGTGGAACGCATCGGCCGCGTCACGCAGGCCGCTTTCCGCTCGGAGGGGGAGCTTCCCTGCTCTCCAACGTGGAAGCGGAAGTGACGTCACGGCCGTTTCACTTTCGCGTTCGGGACTATAAAAGGATCCTGTGAACGCTATGGAAGCGTTCACAATTGTCCTGGATGCCCTGCACCTGCTACGGAGACTCTTTGGACCTCAAGCTACCTCACACCTGTCTGCACCTGAAACCGCAAGTATTGGAACTAGAGGGGGAATTGGTACTCTGCATATTAGAACTGTCTCACATTCCATACCCCCTATCAAAGGATCCAATACTGTTTGTAGGAAAGATTTGCTGGCTTGTTTAAATCCTGATATCACTTGTGCTTATATCATCTCCTGGATTAAGACTGTTAACCACGCATTGACCCTAACTCTGTATACAAGGAACTGTTGGTTAGGAGTTAAATAACCAATACAAAGTCTATACCTTCTTAATTCAAATTGTGGCAAATGATGCAAGAACCCCTCACTCTCCGTTGAGATTGAGAGAGACGACTGGGGTTCAAGCCTGATTGCCATACCCAGCCTCCAATCCTCGTACCGAGTCCGCAGCTGTAATCCATTTCCCCGTCCTTTAACCAGGTGCATTACAACATACAGGACATCTATTGACCCGGTAAGGAGTGCAGCAAGATACTTCCTTTATTTGTCAAATCATGATAGATGGCCACCTTTAATAATAGGCAGCACAGTGGCGTAGTGGTTAGCGCTTCTGCCTTGTAGCACTAGTGTTTAGGAGAGCAGGTTATCTTCTTTTTATCGTTTCTGCGAAGAGCAAGGTCATATATGATTTTGCTCTCTAGAATGCCTTTTTATGGTTATTTGTTTGGGATCACTTCAAACAAAGCCACATTCAGACAAAGTAGCTGATTAAATAGAACATTTAGCTGTACATCCAACAAGCCATTGTAGGCAGAGAATGCCCTTTATTAGGGGTGGGACATTCATTTTAAATGGGTGTAGTTTCACAGGCAGCATAATTTTAAGCCACTGTAACAAAATAATAATATAGTTATTAGTTATTCTGGATTTATATAGTGCCAACAGTTTGTGCCGTAGTTTTGCACAATAAACGGAGAAACTGCAGTTACAATAAAATTGGAGACGAGGGATAGGAGGGCTTTGCTCTAAAAGGAAAGGGCAAGTGATACCAGAGGTAATAAGTATGTGTGGATGTGTTGTTTGAGAAAGTAAAATTTTAGTTTTTAGGTGGAGACAGGATGGGTTTACACGAAGAGATTAGTTTTCAGGAATCACCTAATGTCAGAGTAAGGCGATAGCCATACAGGTTGGGGTGGGGAGTTCCAGAGGATGGGAGATGCTTTGCCTCAGAAATGCATACAAATGTGAGACCAGTACTGGGAGGCCCTAAAACAGGTGAATTGTGCATGTGATGTCCAGATTTGTAGATATGACTGCTATATGAGATCATATAAAGAGTTGGAATTTTTTTTAATTTGGTAATAAATCAAGCAATGGGGTTTTTACCAAATGTCACATTTATCTGAGATCCCTCTGGCCTCATAAAACGCAACCCCAAGGAAATGGCTGGCATTTTCTCCCATTTCTACCAGAATTTGTATACTCTGAATCAGGAACGGAATCTCTTAAAAAGCTATCACTCTCCCACCTAGATCCCAAATATTTTCTGCTGCTGAACGCTGAGATCACTTCTGAATAGGTTTAGCGGGTGGTCAAGCACTCTGCCATTGCAAGGGCACCGAACCCCAATGGCATGGCTACTGAATTTTGTAAGATCCTCATTGAAGGTATTGCCATCCTCCTTAGTTTCCCTAACCATATGATTCAATCTAAAACCTACTTCTCTTTTGTGATGGAAGCCTATATTAAAGTAATTTACAAGAAAAACAAGGACCCTTTAGACCCGGGGGCATACTGGCCAATTTCTTTAATTAATTAATCAATAGTGCAGCGCTATGAGCCTCACGGTGTCTTTTGACAGAAACCAGTATGTATGGAAAAAACAATGAATCCATAAATGTAGAAAAACATGAATAAAAATTAAATATAAATAAATAAATATATAAAATTGTATGGGATGTGTTGCTGTCTTCTTTATACAGTGTGTCAATATGTGTAAACACTATGTAGAAGTGAGAGAAGTAAATCACTATCCAAAGAGGATAGTATACTGTGTAAACTGTGTGCTTAAACTGGATGTATAAACGTATAATGGATGTGAATCCACCCACAATCCTATACACAGTGCAACCAGGTAAGTACGTAAATACCAAAACGTTAGTGTTGAAAAATAAAATGGAATGTATTCTATATAATATATAAGCGATGTATAATACAAAGTTAATAACAAAAATTGGTATCAATGAACAAAAAAATGTCCGATATTGTCCTAATCCTGGAGAGACATATTTTAAACTGATGGGGAAGTTGGAGGTGCCGAGGTGGGTTGTTTATCAGAAGAAGAGAAGTCCCCCGTAGGGAATGCACTCACCAGATACCGGAGAAACAAAAGCCATCTTTTTTTCCCGGGAAGGAGAAGGAGGTCAATATTCCACCCGCCTCTATAGGTAAGATGTTACGGTCTTCTCCCAGTCTTGGTGTATCAGCAAAGGAACCGTTATCTTAGCCGTAGATAGATTTCTTATACGGCTTCCAGGGGTTATCACGGATCTTGGTCTCAGAATGGGTGCAGGTACCAAAGAAACGAAAGCCGTCTTAGCCGTAGGAAGATTTCCTGTACGGCTTCCGGGGGTTATCCCAGTTCTTGGTCTCAAATTATGTGCTTAGATCCGGGAAAACAAGGAGAGAGAGAGCAGAACGAGGGGCTCATAGTGTATCAAAAACGAGATTTATTGAATAACATAGCCGCTATACATAGCGTTACTATTAAAAACAAAGGAACAGACGCTAGCTAGTCTGCTACAAAACCAAGTACTCATCAGACTGTGGATGTGCCGTGAAATACAGGCCCGGCCCCGCCGCGTTTCGTCACCAGACGTTATCAAGGTATGGCAAAATTTCTTTAATAACTGAGATGTGAACATTCTTTCTAAGATTATGGTTGATTGTTCATCACAGAAAGTTGGGGCCTTCTCCTGCGTCGGCAGCTAATTTGTCGCTTGATGCACAGAAGGCGTTTGACAGCATAGAGTGGTAGTGGCTTTTTCTGGTCTTAGATTACATGTGCTTTCAGTGCTATTTCATTGTTCTAACCACATCCACTCACATTTTCTCCTTTTCCGGTGTGTCCATTTTTCTCAGCTTCTGATGTTGGGAAGAATGCTCACAAAATTCACTAGCCACTAAAGATCAGGACTCAGTAGCAGCTTCAGTGCTGAGTGTAACAATGCCCCTTCTCCCAGTGGCAGTGAGTCCACACAGAAGTATTCCTAGAGTTACTAGACTTTTTAAACAGCAGCAACCAAGTTGCAATGCGTAATAATGGATGATGCTCAGGAGTGACACCATTTATGATTGCTTAATAGGAAATTTGCCGTATTGAAAGAAATTATGTCTTGGTTTTGAGTCGGTTTTGTATAAAAATCTCAAGCGATTTTTAAAATATAAACTGATTTTTGAAACCCATGTCTGTATTATTTATATAAAATCTTTGTTTTAAAAAATAAATGTATACTTGTAGAGTGCATCACTGAAAGAGCATTAGAGCACAGCAAAACCTCAATGCCCTATCTCTGGCATCAATAAATGGTGGTCCACGATCCAGAAACTGAACGAGTAGAGGTTCAGTCTGGACTTCGATCACCGACTAGCACTGGGTTATGGCTGGCTAATAGTGGATACACACTCTGCGTCAGTCACTGGGTGCTAGGACCCCTGGTGTACTAGCAACCAATGACATCAGGCAGGGCAGATCTGCTACAACTACAAGTGATCTGGGTGGCTGTAACTGTACTAGTCCTGCCCTATCTCTTTCAAACATTTTCGAATGCATGTGTCCGTACACAGCAGATGGGGGGGAAGGTGATAGAAGATGAGTCACTGCTGTGACCCTTTCAGTTGTGCATGTAGATTTCAATCTATAGTAACAGCATTTGTCAGCAAAACTGGTAGGACTGTTCTGGTCCACATGTGAAAAGAAGCCCAGAGAGCAGCCTATTGGATGCAAATTAAAATACAAGCCTGGCTAATGATATTTTAATTATATTTTATAAAAAGTTACAAAACATATAAAAATTATAAACTGGGGACTTTTAAGATACTAACTTGGTCAGAGATCACGCAACTCATTTAAACATTATGTCATATTTTATTACAAACATTACTAAAAAATACACATTATATTTTAAAACAGCATATATACAACAATAACATTACAATAATTGTAGCTACATCTCAATCTATTCACATATTTCATTGGATTCAGAGTCTAGCACCTCCAAAGCCTAGACCTACATCCCATAAAGATTTTACCACAACCTTTTGATCAGAAAATATGATATGGTTCCAGTTTTAATTAATCCACGTAACATCCTCAATCTATGTGTGGGAGGGCGGGCTAGTACTCTATGTGGTTTAGAGACCATAGGTCCACTTCTTCAGATTATAGACATTGCTTTTGCTAAAGATAATACATACAATGTAATAATTAAACAGCACTTAACAGATTACAACAATAACCCATTCTTAACCACTTGCTGTCCGGAGCAATTTCTTAATATTTGTACACACATGATAAAATCTGTATTTTTGGCTAGAAAACAGCTTAAAATCCCTAAACAATTTTTTTTTCTGAAAGCAGAGGCCCTGTAGAATAAAAAAAATGCTAGTTGCAATTTTTTTTGTTGCACGGTATTTGCGCAAATGTTTATCAAACCAGTATTTTACTTGATGCACAGAAGGCGTTTGACAGCATAGAGTGGTAGTGGCTTTTTCTGGTCTTAGATTACATGTGCTTTCAGTGCTATTTCATTGTTCTAACCACATCCACTCACATTTTCTCCTTTTCCGGTGTGTCCATTTTTCTCAGCTTCTGATGTTGGGAAGAATGCTCACAAAATTCACTAGCCACTAAAGATCAGGACTCAGTAGCAGCTTCAGTGCTGAGTGTAACAATGCCCCTTCTCCCAGTGGCAGTGAGTCCACACAGAAGTATTCCTAGAGTTACTAGACTTTTTAAACAGCAGCAAGCAAGTTGCAATGCGTAATAATGGATGCTGCTCAGGAGTGACACCATTTATGATTGCTTAATAGGAAATTTGCCGTATTGAAAGAAATTATGTCTTGGTTTTGAGTCGGTTTTGTATAAAAATCTCAAGCGATTTTTAAAATATAAACTGATTTTTGAAACCCATGTCTGTATTATTTATATAAAATCTTTGTTTTAAAAAATAAATGTATACTTGTAGAGTGCATCACTGAAAGAGCATTAGAGCACAGCAAAACCTCAATGCCCTATCTCTGGCATCAATAAATGGTGGTCCACGATCCAGAAACTGAACGAGTAGAGGTTCAGTCTGGACTTCGATCACCGACTAGCACTGGGTTATGGCTGGCTAATCGTGGATACACCGGCCGGTGCATCCACTTCCAGCCATAACCCAGTGCAGGCCTCCCCTCTGCGTCAGTCACTGGGTGCTAGGACCCCTGGTGTACTAGCAACCAATGACATCAGGCAGGGCAGATCTGCTACAACTACAAGTGATCTGGGTGGCTGTAACTGTACTAGTCCTGCCCTATCTCTTTCAAACATTTTCGAATGCATGTGTCCGTACACAGCAGATGGGGGGGAAGGTGATAGAAGATGAGTCACTGCTGTGACCCTTTCAGTTGTGCATGTAGATTTCAATCTATAGTAACAGCATTTGTCAGCAAAACTGGTAGGACTGTTCTGGTCCACATGTGAAAAGAAGCCCAGAGAGCAGCCTATTGGATGCAAATTAAAATACAAGCCTGGCTAATGATATTTTAATTATATTTTATAAAAAGTTACAAAACATATAAAAATTATAAACTGGGGACTTTTAAGATACTAACTTGGTCAGAGATCACGCAACTCATTTAAACATTATGTCATATTTTATTACAAACATTACTAAAAAATACACATTATATTTTAAAACAGCATATATACAACAATAACATTACAATAATTGTAGCTACATCTCAATCTATTCACATATTTCATTGGATTCAGAGTCTAGCACCTCCAAAGCCTAGACCTACATCCCATAAAGATTTTACCACAACCTTTTGATCAGAAAATATGATATGGTTCCAGTTTTAATTAATCCACGTAACATCCTCAATCTATGTGTGGGAGGGCGGGCTAGTACTCTATGTGGTTTAGAGACCATAGGTCCACTTCTTCAGATTATAGACATTGCTTTTGCTAAAGATAATACATACAATGTAATAATTAAACAGCACTTAACAGATTACAACAATAACCCATTCTTAACCACTTGCTGTCCGGAGCAATTTCTTAATATTTGTACACACATGATAAAATCTGTATTTTTGGCTAGAAAACAGCTTAAAATCCCTAAACAATTTTTTTTTCTGAAAGCAGAGGCCCTGTAGAATAAAAAAAATGCTAGTTGCAATTTTTTTTGTTGCACGGTATTTGCGCAAATGTTTATCAAACCAGTATTTTAGGCTAAAATACAATAAAATTACATTTAGTGCACAGAAACAGAATAAAATACCCAATTTTTTGGTAAAATATAAAAAATTGGGTCATGTCAGGTAAATAGATACCAAACATGTCAAGACTTAAAATTGCGTTCGCCTGTAAAGCCGCAAAAAACTGCAATACCCAAAATATCCCATAGACGATGCTTTAATTGCTTTTACTTGCTCATCAGTTTAGTGTTATCAGTAATTGATGGCCCTAGAAATATTGCTCTCACTCCGACGTTTGCGGCAATATGTAACACGTCGGACGCAATTTTTGCATGTCGATGCACCTGACGCACCTTGCGCTTGTATGTGCGTGTACATGGGGGAGGGGGACATTGGAAAAGTTTTTTTGCATTTAAAAAAAAAAAATGTTATATGTGATTTTCATTTTTAATGCTGCAGCAGCCTTAACATCAGGACAGGATGTTTTTTTACAGTGGACGGTCTTGAAGCAGTTAATACAATGTTACTGACCTTAACAAACTATATTGCCAAAAGTATTGGGACGTCTGCCTATACAAGCACATGAACTTTAGTGGCATCCCAGTCTTATTCCGTAGTGTTCAATATTGAGTTGGCCCGCCCTTTGCAGCTCTAACAGCTTCATCTCTGCTGGGAAGGCATCCACAAGGTTTAGGAGTGTGTCTATGGGAATGTTTGACCATTCTTCCAGAAGCGCATTTGTGAGGTCAGGACTCTGTGCAGGCCAGTCAAGTTCCTCCACCTCAAACTTGCTCATCCATGTCTTTATGGACCTTGCTTTGTGCACTAGTGCATGGTCATGTTGGAACAGGAACGGGCCATCCCCAAACTGTTCCCACAAAGTTGGGAGCATGAAATTGTCCAAAATGTCTTGGTATGCTGATGCCTTAAGAGTTATCTTCACTGGAACTAAGGGGCCAAGCCCAACCCCTGAAAAACAACCCCACAGTATAATCCCCCCTCCCCCAAACTTTACACTTGGCACAATGCAGTCAGGCAAGTAAATTCTCCTGGCAACCGCCAAACCCAGACACCAAACCCATATCTTACTCTTAAAGCATCACTAAAGTCATAAAACATAAAATGTAGTTTTAATATCTCCTAAAGGAGAACTATGAGGTGAGTGCTTTTCACACACCTCATAGTTCTAGCCGACCTGTGACAATGGGGCTGATTTACGAAGCCCAACACGCACACGCGCAGGCTGCGTGCGCGTTTTAACCCGCAGAAATGCATAAAACAGTTACCGGCGTTCGCTCACCTCTCGAGCACTGACTGGCGGAACGGACGGGGGAGGGGGCGGTTACAGCTGGCTCTGCCTCTAGATAGGCAGAGCCAGCTGTCAGTCACGCAGCTGGGCGGATCCCGGCACAATTGTCGGGATCTGCTTCAGCTGCGGCATCTCAGTATACCGCGAGCAGCAGCTCGCGGTATACTGAGGCGTCTCAGTATACCGCGAGCTGTAGCTCGCGGTATACTGAGCCTAGGGTGACGGGAGGGCGCTAGTTTGTTTCCTCCTCTTACCCTAAGGAGAACTATGGGGAAAAGACCTAACCCCATAGTTCTCCTTTAACCTGTATCTTCAAATTTCTATGTCCACTTACTGCCCATAAATAGATTAAAATAGATGTTAAGAACCACATTCAAATACAGATCCTGTATGCCGGTGTCCACATTTGATTCTAATGTCTCCCACTATTTCTCACACATGCGGTCTCACCAGGGCTCTGCAGGGTCTTAGGTGATAGAGTGCAGGGTTAGAGCTGCTGTCTTTAAGGCTGAGTTCATACAGATGGCAGTCTCCACTGCCCCTCTGAAAAGCGATCCACAGTGGATTGCTTTTCAGATGGTGTCTTAACTCTTTTCATGTCTGCAACTGGAACAGTTTCTGTTACCTGTTAAAAAAAACAAATCTGCACAGCTCTAAATAGTTCATATAAATATAAAGTCAATTCTTCCTCTAATCCCTTTCATTCCTATTAATCCTTTTACTCTGGATATCTTCTCCATGGACCACAAATGTAAGAGGGTCTTTTTACCACTAACCAGTAATATAACAGGAAACTTGTTCACACACCACCAGTGTAAGAGTATAACATAATTTTAAATGGTTGCATTTATTTTCTGGTAGTTTAGGGAAGAAGGAGAATTACCTGGTCAGACTGTTACCTACTGTTATCAGTCCTGAGAAGCACACAAGTGAAATGTCAAAGTTTTGACCCATGGAGACCATACTTTCTTACATTTCATTAATGATTACAATTAGTTTCTAGTTAGTCATATACCATTGGCTCTCTATTTGTACCTGGCAGAGGGTGGTATGAAGATTACCAAGGTTTCGTAAAAGTGTTTGGGTACTGTAAATATTAACATTTAAAGCTTACATTTAAATTTATTTTTTTGCAACCCTCACATTTCTTCTATAGGAGGGCCCTGTATAACGTTTCATGGATTACTTTGCCAAAAATAGTATGCCAAAAATAGTAAAAATAGTATGCATTTGATGTACCTTCTTCCAAAATCATTTGGCTTTGGGACAATCCTACCAGATATGTTTTATTGTCCCTGCCATTGTACATCCCTAAAAATATGGGGAGTAATAAGTGGTAACAATTAGCTACACTAGTTGGAACTAGGTACCAGATCATTATTTGTTCATGTTACTTGACAAAGTATGTGGCAGCACAAAGATTTATCATCATCATAATATTCAGCTATCAAATAGTCTCCCTATTTTGGCAAAGTTTTTAAAATGTTCTAAGCAACTTACCTATAAAGTTAAATTGGACATCGAGGGATGAATTATTTCCACTAGGGTTGCACAGATACCAAGTACAGTATTCGGTACAAGTACAAGTACATGTGCCGATACTTTTGAGCTCCAAGACTACACTAGAGAAAAATCCAAAAGTTAGGAGGCAGCTGTCATTTGTAAGGAGCACACGGAGCTCCTGGGATTTGTACATTTCTGTTTTAATGTACGATTTTGTTTTTATAACTATAAATAAAGGGATGCACAGATACCAGTTTTGCGAGTACGAGTACTGGTACTTGCCGAGTACTTACAAGTACGAGTACTGATACATTTTTGTTTATTGTCATGTGACAGTTTTTCTAAAACAATACAGACCAATGATTTCAGGACAGTGGTGGAGTGCCAGGGCCAGGTACCAGCTGCAACCGCTGCAACCCTGGTAGTTCTCATGAAAATGCCAAGTATCAGCACTGGTACTCGAAAAGTATCTGTGTGTGCATCCCTAATTTCCACTAACCCAGCATGTGTGTTATTAGATTCAAAGCTGAAGCCCAGGCAAAGGTAAACACACACTAATCAAAATATTCTTTGTTTCATTATATGATATTTCATATAAAATGTCAAAGATAAAAGTATACAAAGGATTATGTCACCAAAAATCCTTCAGTAATTAAATATTAACTTTCCTGAACATACATTCCCTGTTGATTTCAGCTCGTCTGCCTTTGAAGCACGCCCTATGCTCGACAGTGTCAGTGGCCAAAGAAATAGTTTTATCTCTATTCCGTTAATCTTCTGGCTGTAGAATATCCAAAGTTCAAAATCAGTGTGTCAGTTACACCTTTTGTATCACATACTATCATCAGCATGGTGGGTTAGGTATCACATCCGAAAACACCAATCAGCCATAACATTATAACCACTGAGAAATTAAGTGAATAACATTGATTATCTTGTTACAATGGCGCCTGGAAGTGGCTAAGGGAGCAAGTGAACACTTTACCCCTGAAGTTGAAGTGTTGAAGCAGAAAAAATGGTGAAGCGTAAGGATATGACATGGCTAGATGGCTAGACGACTGGGTCAGTGCAACTCCAAAACTGTAGCTCTTGTGGGATGTTCTCAGTCTGCAGTTGTCAACACCCACCAAATGTGGTCCAATGAAGGAAAACCCGTTAAGCGGGGACAGGGTCATGGGCAACTAAGGCTCATTGATGTACGTGAGGAGCAAAGGCTGGCCCATGTAGTCCAATCCAATAGAAGAATGACTGTTGCTCAAATTGCTGAAAAAAGGTAATGCTAGTTCCAATAGAAAGGTGTCTGATCACACAGTGCATCACAGTTGTTGCGTATAGGGCATCTTAGTCACGGACTGGTCACGGTGCTCATGATCTGTGTCCACCACCAAAAGCACCTACAATGGGCACGTGAGCATCAGATTTGGATCACGGAACAATGGAAGAAGGTGGCCTGGTCTGCTGAATCACATTTTCTTACACAATATATGGATGGCTGGGTGCGTGTGTGTCGCTTACCTGAGTAAGAGATGGCAACAGGATGTACCAGAGGAAGAAGGCAAGCCTGTGGAGGCAGTGTGATGCTTTGGGCAATGGTCTGCTGGGAAACCTTGGGTCCTGCCATTAACAACTTACAGGACTTGCTACTGATGGCTCGGTGCCAGATACCACAGCATATCTTTAGAGGCCTAATGGAGTCCATGCCTCGACGGGTCAGGGCTGTTTTGGCGGCAAAAGAGTGACCTACTCAACATTACCTGGGTGGTCATAACGTCATGGCTGATTGGTGTATGTTCACATTCAATTTTCTTTAAAATAAGATGCCAGGCTTTAACAGTATCTCATTACTCGTGTTTAAGATCTTAAAATTTTTTATTACAAAACCATTTTAAATAAGTACTTATTTCTTCAATCAAAACAGATTGACATTCCATAAAGTGTACAGTGGAATTACAAAACACATGAGGGTTAACCTCAAGCTCTTCCTGGACCAGCTATGATTTTTTTCTTTCAATATAGTGTTTAATACAAACATTCAACCTTTGATGTGTTGGTTGCTGGTGTTTCTAGTGAGTCAACGACCACTGTACGCATTTTACAGGATTTTAACATCACCTGCTTCTTCAGTAGATCCTCAATGTTTTCATTGTTATAAAATCTACAAATACACCATAAACATACGCACAATTTCCTTGTTATTAACATTATTATTAGCCTATAATTACCTGCATTCATATTTCAAATAAGGCCTATCCAGCAAGTGCCCTCATATTTCTGCAACTTTCCTTTTGGTGAATATAGAAGGCATCTACTGTAGATTAAGCCCAAACACTTTCTTTTTCACCTATCATTTATATAAAGATGATGTTTCATTATTAATAGCTACACACAAGATATGTGCTGTCATTGATTATAATGGTGTGCTGATACCACATCCCTCAAATACTGTAAGATGCAGGTTTCCAACAAGGAAAACGTTTTTTTACGGGACTTTAAAGGTGTCACCAGGGCTGGATTTACCCCAAGGCCAGGTTCCTCAATGCGCCCCCCAGGGTTTTTTTTTTCTTGATCATTTTTTTAACTTTTTTTATTACTTTTTCAATTTTACTTATCTTATTATCTTTTTTTTTACATGTTTTTATTTTTTACTTTTTTTGCACGTTATTAATTTTTTTACTATTTGAATTATTATTTATTCTTATTTTTTTAAACTAATTTTTATTTATTTTATTATGTTTTACTTTTTATCAATTTTTTTTTTCTCCACTTAACTTTATTCATATCACACAGGAGCTAACGAGCACCGGTGTAATACATTTGGAGGTGACAGGTTCTCTTTATTGAACCTTCACCTCCAATACAGGAGTATGAGCACAGCACTGTGCTGGCTCTCCTGTGACAACTGAGATGGCAAGGCTGCGAATGCAGCATTCCTGTATCAGTGTTCACATGGAGCAGAGCGGAGAACGGATGTTCCCCGGTCTCCATTCTGAACTACTTTGCCTTGGTCCCAGGTCCCCTAGAATAGAGGGGGTCCACGAAAACCACGGCGGGGAGAGAGGCAGCCAGCGGTGACAGAGGCAGCCAGAGGTGGGGGCAGACCATGGAGGGGGGACAGCGGAGGGGACAGACCTGCAGGCTTATTACAAGTGATCTTGGCGGCATCACCGAGGTCACTTGTACAAAACGAGTGGCGGCTTCCAGGCTGTACATTTAGCCCTGGTAGCCCACAGCAGGGCTAAATGTAGAAAAAGACTGCCCGCCTGGGGCCTGGAACTGCATGTTCGGGCATCGGGCAATAGGAATTCCACACCCCTGTGGACATTATCGTCTGTGCCGCCCCTCTACTCCCTACCGTCCCGAGGTCAGGCCTCGGTGGCCTTGTGGGGAATCCAGCCCTGGGTGTCACAACTATATTCTAATAAAAGACAATGTTGTCACTTTGACTTACAACAGTATTATTACAAAAACAATAACAAAAATATAAATAATAAAAACATATGTTTTTCATTCTTAGTTAAATATCTTTCATATTTCTTTCATCCTGACCTCATGAATCCTTAAAGTGACACTAAACTCAGGAGTTAAAATTTAAAAATGCATTCAAGTACCCTAACTATTAAAAGAAATTGTAGTTTATTTGTGTATCACTCCATAAATCAGCTCTCTTCATACAGAGCAGCACAAATCCCATTGGAAAGCATTGTGATGCTTACGGAACGGACTACATCACCACTGCATCTGGTGTGAACTAACCCTAATTCTCTAAGCATAGGGGTACCTGTGATGTCTACATGACGTAATGATGTATACTCTTTAGTAATTTGTGTATCCTCTCTAGTATTTTGCATATACTTGCTGTTTGCAGATCATTTATCCTGTCTACATTGTAAGACGTTGTTGCACACAAAATGTCTGACACCCATTACTGTGAACAAAGCTGCACACCAGCTTCTTTAAAGAGATCAGTATGGCTGTGTTAAAGCCAAAACGTTTTTGTTTTTGTAGGGCTTGGAAGATTTTTGTATTGATTTCTGTACCCCAGTTATGGGGGATTCTTTCTCTCTATTTGTCCCGGAAACCACTATCACTGCGACTTAAAGTGAGGTTATGCAGGGGTGTCCCGAGGCTGGGTGACATCCGGAGCGCTTACCGAGTGTCACCCCGCCGTGACATGCGCGATGACGTCATCGCACATGCGCAGCGATCTTCTTGATACCTGCCGGCGGCCAATTCTCTCTCTGCTGCATTAAAGCGGAACTGAAGCCAAGACTTCTTGTTAGTTTTGGGTACAGCAAGGAAGCATTATAACCCATGTCAGCTTTTTTTTCTGTCCCACTGGGGAGATTTACCCTTACTTCCTGTCCAATAGCCAAAGTCACCAGAACAGAAGATTTCTGTACTGCAAAGTATAATTGATAGCAGAATCACCTCTCTGTTACAGGTGAAACTCAAATAATTAGAATATCGTGCAAAAGTTCATTTATTTCACTAATGCAACTTAAAAGGTGAAACTAATATATGAGATAGACTCATTACATGCAAAGCAAGATAGTTCAAGCCGTGATTTGTCATAATTGTGATGATTATGGCTTACAGCTCATGAAAACCCCAAATCCACAATCTCAGAAAATTGGAATATTACATGCAATCAATAAAACAAGGATTGTACATAGAACAATATCGGACCTCTGAAAAGTACAAGCATGCATATGTACTCAGTACTTGGTTTGGGCCCCTTTTGCAGCAATTACTGCCTCAATGCGGCATAGGCAACCAAGGGGTACTGGTGTTGAGTACAGAGAGGAGGCACGCTGCTGTGAGGGCGCAATCCTGGTGGAGTGTGCGGCTGTCAGTGTGTGAAAGTTTCAGCGGTCTCAGGGGCGGGTACAGGTATGTGGCTGTGTGGCGCTTGAGGGGTTAATGGTGGATGGGGGGGGGGGGTTACCGGTGCCTATACTGGGATGTGTGAATAGCACTGGATTGTCTCCAGTAATGGCTCTCTCTGAAGGGTGCCACTCCTGTGTCTGCACCCAACCTGTCTCGCAGCTTTTTTAGATTATGCTATGTGAATGGGAACATGTAACAACTATACAACAGGTATTATCCCAATTTGACTGCGAAAGTGGAAATACACTTTTATAAAGGTTAGAGTTGTTGCATCATTTCCTGGGAACAGTGCTTGTTTCTGGTACAAGACCTGGTGGCTGTTTGTGTGTAGAAAGGGATAACTGCGACGTTAGCAAACCCGAGTGACAATCACTCTCAGTCTGCTGGCCTTAGATTGTTGACCCACAAGCTGGAAAATTTCTGTGAGGCTGAGAGTGCTATTGCCGCATGCATTTGTATTGGTTAGTAAGGCCACCTATCACAGTATTATTCAAATAATAAGGGGCATAGGCTAAGAGGTAATGGGACCATAGTCAGCATCCAGGCACTTAATCAGTACCCTAGGTACAGACCAATGGTGGCAATATAGAGGGAATCGGATGATGTATGCCAGTTGCCTGTTGTTCATAGTAAGGGACTTTAGCAACTATTTCCTCACACATACCCTACACTTTTTTCAATGCAGACAGTATTAAAAAAAGAGTCTGAGACAACCATAGCTACCCTGCTGCCCTTTTGTAGTAAAGCTGCATTAGTGTTAGTTTACACTTTATAGTTTACACTTTATATATACAGTATATAAGTTGTAGATTTAAGCTTGGTGATTCTATTTCTTCTTGCATAACTATCTGGCATACTGGGAAAAAATGCACAAATGCTGACAATCAGCAGAAAGAAGTTATTTGGAATGTAAAGCCTCATAATCTTTTCAGTGTGTTTATTTTAAAGGTCATGTTAAATAACAGAACGTCAGGGGCGATAGGCTATATCACATGTGACCTTGTACATAAAGCTTTATGTTGCTGAGAGAGATAGGATCAGACTGCATTGCCCGCACCTTCTGAACTCTGCATATGCCTATGCATTGGGGCTACACAACCAGTTCACGAGTTCACACAAAGGTATGGAAAATTACAATATCACTATCTCAGCCACCCTGAATGCTTCATTGACTTGGCTCTCATACACATCTCATTTTTCTTTTCTTTACATGCAATATCTATTTATTATCTTGTGTTTCCTATTACAATACATGTACACACTGGATCTAAGCTCCTAACTCTGTTTTTGCTTTATTTAGAAGTAACATTGTTTCCTGTGTTCCCCTGAAGATTTCTCTGTGTGGCTGTATTCCCTGCTCCATTGTTTGGAGTTCCTAGTGTGTTGCCTCTTCCCTTGTAACACTGTATCTTTGTGTTTTTATCCTGCACCACCGTGCAACACACCTCTTCCTTCGTGACCGTGTATGTTCGTGTTTAACCTGCACCACTGTGCAATGCACTTCTTCCCTTCTTCCCTCATGACCCTGTACCTTCATAGTTATCCTGTACCACTGTGCAACGCACTTTCCCTTGTGCATCTTCCTGCGAATCCTGAACCACAGTGCAACGCACTTTCCCTTGTGCATTTTCCTGTGAATCCTGAACCACAGTGCAACGCACTTTCCCTGTGTGCATCTTCCTGTGAATCCTGAACCACAGTGCAACGCACTTTCCCTGTGTGCATCTTCCTGTGAATCCTGAACCACAGTGCAACGCACTTTCCCTGTGTGAAACCTCCTGTGAATCCTGCACCCTTGCACAATTATTCCACACCCCGAGTGGAACCAGTTTCCTTCCCCCTGTGTCTCTGAACCCAGAATCTCTGAGCTCCAGTGTATCCTATACTAGTGCACAGTTATCATGTAGCTTAAGTGTAATCACTTTCTTTAACTGGGCTTTCTTTGTGTGCCACTGTAACAATCCTGCTCCTCCTTGTTACAGACTGCTGCCCTACCTGCCACTGAATCCAGTATCTCAGTGCTGTACTGTGTCCTCTGTAGTTCTGTCAGCTGTGTCTGCACAGGAGTGTTAGAGGTCAATGTCCTGCAGCAAAACCATCTCCACAATCAGGAGCTCTGGAGAAGACGTGACACTCCTCAGACTCTGTGCCTCTATCACACCCCAGCTAGCGTGCAGTCATTCAGTCCCTACACACCCTGTGACCAGGTCCCAGGCATTATTCTTTCTCTGTCAGTTCCTGGCTGCTCTGTAAACCCTGGAGCAACCATCCCTAGTGTCTATGATTCCCAGACCGTGACGATCCTTAGCCAACACAAAGCAAACTTGTTTTTTGTGAATGAAGCATGCAATGCAAGGTGTCATATGAACCACCAGGAATCTTAAAGGAGAACTATGGGGTTAGGGCTTTTCCCCATAGTTCTCCTTAGGGTAATGGGAGGAAACAAACTAGCGTCCTCCCGTCACCCTAGGCTCAGTATACCGTGAGCTGCTGCTAGCGGTAATACTGAGACGCCGCAGCTGAAGCGGATCCCGACAATTATGTCTGGATCCGCCCAGCTGCGTAACTGACAGCTGGTTCTGCCTATCTAGAGGCAGAGCCAGCTGTACCCGCCCCCTCCCCCAGTCAGCGCTGGCGGATCGGAGCGGGGAGGGCGGAATCCAGCCCCTCCCCTGTCACGGCAGAGAGCCGTGACAGGATCGACAGGTGAGCGAACGCCGGTATGTGTTCGCTCACTTCCCGATCTACTGAGCCGACCTGTGACAGTCTCATTGTCACAGGTCGGCTAGAACTATGAGGTGAGTGAAAAGCACTCACCTCATAGTTCTCCTTTAAGGTCTACATTGATTAGCAAACTGGGGTGGTAGTTGTTACAATGAGTAGGATCTTTCTTAGGTTTTAGCAGAACTATTGTTTGGGAAAACAGTCATCCCTTCAAGACTTCACAAAAATGAAAGCCAATAGCGCCAGGGTCAACCACTCCACTGAAGAAATATGCACACAGAAGTTCTACAGGTCGCTGCCCCACATCAGTCAGGGAGACTGTGATATCTGATAAACATAAACAAAAACCTTCCCTAGTATAGATAAATGTTTATTGAGCAAATAGCAAAAATAGAATAATACTCACAAAAGATTAAATCACAATAAGCTTTCAAAGTCAGAAGTTGATCATCAGTCTTAACAAAAGCAAGACACAGCATGTAAGAGCTGCACAGATGACAGTTCCTATGTAACGGCACAATATGCCTGGGTTAACACGTTTCTGGGGCCACGTCCTCTTCCTCAGACCCTAACTTCTTCCTCCTTCCCATTTAATTAAATAAAGGCTAACAGCCAATCAGTAGAGCCTCTAGCTGACAGATGGAACGTGACTGTTAATCATAAGCCCCGCCCATTCGGGGTGTGCATAAATCTCTCAGTCAACATAGGACCGAACGGTCCTCTGCTTGCCCTGCCCACTATGAGTCACAGAGCAATGTCATGAACGGGCTCTGTGTGACTTGACAGCGTCCGTCAGCACAGAGGTAAGATCAGTGTGAGTGCTGGGAGAGAGGTTCAAGCTGCAGGGCATATGTGACAGGCGAAAACACTAATAAAGGAAGGAAGGAGGGGGAGGTTTTAACCCTCAATAGCCAGGCTAACTTTCACAGAACCTAGTTCTCCTCACTCTGTTCCATCCAATTTGGAGGTCCTTCTTCCCCCCTCAATTCCTCTACAATGTGATAATTCGTGGGCATCAGCAGTGGACGAGCAGGAAACCTTAGCCAAAAGGGTAAGAGTAGGTACCAGACCAAAAACATCGGGGTGAAGAGATGGCATTGTCGTCAGAGATTAATCTTTTTTAGCACGAGCCAGAACGCCAAAAGTGACAGCAACATTAGCAACAAACTCTTTATGATTAACCCCTTTACAAAAACTAGAGGACACCACCTAAAATTGGTGGGAAAAAAATTCCAGCACAAGGGGCGAAGGGGGTTCTTCACAGTAAGAGCGGTTAGGGTCTGGAACTCACTGCCACCAGCAGTGATTTCAGCTAAGAGTGTGGAATTGTTCAAGAAACTTTTGGAACGATTTCCTGAGGCACCGTAATTTACAGGGGTACAAGTACTCCTAAGAATGAGATGATACATCAGCAATAGGTTGGACTTGATGGACTTATGTCTTCATTCAACCTCAAATACTATGTAACTATGTAAGAAAAAGAAAAGAACATCAGGCGCACGAGAAGAAGAGGCTATAGAGCTATTCCTTCAAGACTTAATTGGAAGTCTGTTGTAAAAGTGAAGTCAGGAGGTCTCTAAAATGTTTATGAAATTTAGATGATAAACCATCTGGTCCAGAGGATTTACCTAATGGGATGGTTTTAGGACCTGTAAGATTTCAATGTCCGAAAATGGTTCTTTCAGTTCATGAGTCCTCATAAGCTGATTGAGGTAGAGTAGAATGAAGTTTATAAATGTTGTATAAAGGGGCAAAAAAGCGGTGGAATTCTGCGGTGACCTATTTAGTCTTATAAACCCTACCGGCATTAGTAGATGTCATTTTTGAAATGTAAGTAGCAGCCTTTTGTTGTCTGATGGAGTGGAACAATATTCTTCGGCTATTGTTGCCATTTTTGTAAAAATGCTCTTGATGCAATCCCTGTGTGAGAGGACGCTTGCATCCAATAACGTTTGTATCCCTACTCTGATGCTAGTCAAATCCTGCCGGGCAGTAGACATGTGCATTCGGATTCGGACGAACATGCAAATCAACGAAATTCAGTTGATTCGGCGGTACGTCCGAATACAAAATAACAATTTTTTTATATGCCCGTGTACTATAATAATAATATTCGGTCATATACCATATATACTCAAGTATAAGCCGAGATTTTCAGCCCATTTTTTTGGCTGAAAAGTGCCCCCCCTCGGCTTATACTCGAGTCAGCGTCAGGTGTCTTCTTACTTACCTCGCCGAGCGTCGCATCACTGCTGCTCCGGTGGGCGGCGCTCCGAGCGGGGTCATCTGGCAGTCTCCGGGTCCTCATTTAGGTGGCCGGAGACTGCCAGATGACCCCGCTCGGAGCATTGTGGTAAAATTAGGTACCTCGGCTTATATTCGGGACGGCTTATACTCGAGTATAAAAATTTGTTATCAGAATGCGTGGCGGCCATATTGGCCACCAGCGCATTCTGCGCATGCCCGGCGCCATCTTGGAGGCGGGGTGCATAATGTTACATAATGCCGCACACGTGGGTGACGTTATTTGCAGAACGAGTAGCGGCCAAGTTCTGCACATGCGCGCCGTCATTTTGGAGTATATCTTGATATACACCAAGATGGCGGCACCCACATATTCATGTGCCACCATCTTGGTGTATACCAAGATATACTCCAAAATAGCAGCACGCATGCGTAGAACACGCTGCCTGGCCGATACAGCCACCGCTCGTTCTACAGTTTGTTTGTGCGGTTTCGGATCCTTGCCTCCAAATCCGAAGCAGCATTAAAATTTGTTTCCATTGATGAAACAAATGAAAATGTTTTTCATTTTCATTTGTTTCGTCCGAAACTATTTTTTTCGCCATGCACATGTCTACAGGGCAGTGACAATGGAGTTCCGTTTTTGCTTCAAGTTCAGCCAATGAGGACAAATGTCTGACAAATTCAATGCTCCTTT
Organism: Nanorana parkeri; assembly: GCF_000935625.1. Lineage (NCBI taxonomy): Eukaryota > Metazoa > Chordata > Amphibia > Anura > Dicroglossidae > Nanorana > Nanorana parkeri. Next base: position 185,308 of record NW_017307632.1, read on the forward strand.
TGTTTTTTAAATGAGATCCATGTTTGATGAATACACCCTACAGGATAAATTTAAGGGCTTCCCAATTTATCAGAGCAATCAGTCTGTGGTAAAGTTAATGGAAAAAATCTCCACCTCGCATGCCACATCCAAAAGAAGGTCCTTACTGATCCGCCATGTAAAGGGTGGTTTAATGGTATTGGAAGTAGAGAAAAATAAGGGGGGCTGGGGTCAGACCATATTTGGGTCCCAATGTTGGTATGTGCGGACCAGGAGAAGGAATGGAGTGAGAGGATTTGTGGGAACCGGAATAGCAAGTGGAATCTCTAGTTTGAGGATTTTGAATGTGTCATTAATACTGATTTTATTTTTTAATGTATTACTTTGTAACAGAAATTGAGGTTGCTTTACTAAAGAAGTTGAAAATGGTTACTCATTAAATTGTGTGAATGCTTACCTTAATTACCCAAACATGTGCAGATGAAATAAGTAAACAGGAGTTATTTTTTTTTTTTTACACGATTGGATGGTTGATGAGAATATTCACACAATTTATTAAGTGAACATTTTCAACTCCTTTAGTAAATTAGCCTCAGCATGTTAAAGGTACACTACAGTCAAAATTCCAGATTAAGCGTTCCGATGCATACAGAGTGCCTACATGTGTCCTCCCCACTCCTCGCTCATAGTAACATAGTAGGTGAGGTTGAATAAAGACCAAGGTCCATCCAGTTTAACCTGTGTGTGTATGTGTGTTTGTATTTATGTCAATATCCTTGTATATTTCGTGACTGAAGAACTCATCTAGAAGTTTCTTGAACTGCACTATGCTATCAGCAGATACCACTGCCTGTGCAAGGGAGTTCCACATTTTTGCTACTCTCACCCTTGCGCGTTCTAAGATTAAACCCCCTCTCTAACCTCTTGTTGTGTCCACGTGTTCTCAGTACTGTTCTTGGTGAAAACAACTTGTTTCAAATATTGTTGTCCCTATTGATGATTTTAAAGACTGCAAAAAGGTCCCCTCTTAATCGCCTCCTTTCTAAGAAGAATAGGTTTAATTGTTGGAGGTGGTCTTCATAACTCAGGCCTTTTATCCCTTTAATTAAATTTGTGGCCCTTCTTTGAACTCTATCAAGCTCGAGGACGTCCTTCCTGAGAGTTGGTGACTAAAATTGCACTGCATACTCTAGATGAGGCTGAACCAGTGATTTATGAAGTGGAAGCAACCGTATTATTGTCTTATCCCTTGCTACAATCCCTCTTCTAATGCATGACAGTATCCTGTTTGCTTTGCTGGCCGCTACTTGGCATTGCATGCCATTGCCAAATCTGTGATCTATGAGCCCTCCTTTCTGTGATTTGCAGGGACCCCCTCCTCTCTGATGTATTAATTATGACAGTAGTAAGAAATTCCACAGAGCAAATTGAAAGTTGTCTTGGAAATCTGAATCTGTCTAGTGATACATCATTCAGAGTCAGTGGAAGCTACAAGCACAGACCTACCTACTCCACATTTGAAGATGTTTGTGTGATTTGGCTATATTGAATTGCATGGAGCTCAGATTAAAGATAATTGAATGCACTTCACTGACTGATTTTGCATGTTGCCTGGATCTGCTCTTTAAAATGTAGTTCACCAATAACCAAAACATTGTTCTGCTGAAATATTCCATTTACAACATTGCTTCCAAGCCCTACCCGGATCCATCATACTAAGATCTGCAGTGTTCTCTGATACATACACATTCCTGGTCCTATGATCTGTCATAAGGATTCCTACCACTGTGTTCTAGATACAAAAAGAAAACTTGGTTGGCAGTGATTAATAAAGATACACTCGCTGGCACAATATTATCTTTCCTGAGACCTCCAGGAACATATCAGAGAGATACATGTTAACAAGCACATAAACAGCTTTCTTGACCATCTATTACTTCTAATGCTGTCATATTGTAGCAATAAGAAGGGTTTATTCTTAGACTGATCTTTAGGCTCTATGGCATTAATCTACGAACAGACAATTGATTACTCTATATCTATGAGTGCACTAACTTTCTGAATGTACTTTGCAGTGACAAGGATTATATTGTCGATTCATCATGTGGCTCCATCTGCTGGTTGTGTTGGGTTTGATCCTCTTGTACAGATGGTACCGACAAAGTCTAATCTTGGACAATCTTGTAGATAAATATGTCTTCATTACTGGATGCGACACAGGATTTGGGAATATTCTGGCAAAGAACCTGGACAGACGAGGAATAAGGGTTCTGGCTGCTTGTCTGACAGATAAAGGGGCTGAAAATCTGAAGAAAGAGGTCTCCAGTAGACTGCAGACAGTCATTTTAGATGTCACTGACAGTGAGAGTGTTCGCAATGCAGCCAAATGGGTGTCATCTATTGTTGGAGACAAAGGTTAGATTTTAATTTTTCTTAGCTTTAATATAAGCAACGTTAAAGTCATAATATACAATCGGGGCTGTGTATTAGAATTTTGACTTAGGATTATGACTAATTACCACTAGCTATACCAGTGGTCACTAAATGGCAGACTGCAGTGTGGGCATGGACCGAGTGGCGGTTCTGTTTGGACCACGGTCACCAACCTGCACTGGATTATGGCTAGCTTAGAGTGGATACACAGCTATAACCCAGCGCAGGCCCTCCCTGTGCTTCAGTCATTGGTTGCTAGGACTACTAGCTTCCTAGCAACTAAAAACATCAGGTAGGCAGGGCCAGCTCCCAAGTTCTTTATTGTTGCTTTCGCATCCCACGTACCGGCTAAGGACTCATCCCTGAGGTGACATGTCAGCTCCCCCTGCTCCTAGAAGTCAGGGGGGTGCTACTTATTCCTACTCAACTAGGCTTGTTCTGTCATGTAAATGTTTGCCACTCATCCAAGTATCTTACCTGGCTTAGATTAGTGTTAGGAACGTACCTTGGCACATTCTGCAGATGCAATGAAATTGCATTTTCTCTTATTTGTTTGTGTGGGTTTTTCTGTAACTATCTATTAATGGAAATAATGATTATTGGAAAGGTATATCAATACATAACTTTATTTCATTTGTTTTCACTTTTGCAGGGCTCTGGGGCCTAGTAAACAATGCAGGAGTCAGTATCCCATGTAGTCCTGATGAATGGATGATCAAAGAAGATTATTCAAAAGTCATTGATATTAACCTGTTAGGGATGATTGATGTGACAATCAATTTCTTATCATTTGTCCGGAAGGCTAGAGGACGCGTGGTTAACATGTCCAGTTCGGTAGGAAGAATTGCTATAACTAGTGGAGCATATTGTATATCCAAGTATGGAGTAGAAGCCTTCTCAGACAGTGTCAGGTGAGTTCAGTTCATTTATAGTTTTCTTACTGTTTCTATTTGCATCATTTAGAGGTACATACATAGGGGTCTATTCACGAAGCAGCCGAAGGATCTAGCCGTAGCTTCAGCCGATCCTTCGGCTAGCTTCGGCCCCAGGACCCCTCCGGTTCCGTAGAACCGAAGGGCTGCTGTACGGGCTATTCACTATAGCCCGTACAGCTCCCGAACTTAGCCGAGTGGCTCAGTCGAGCCGAAGGCATATGCCTCGGCTCGGCTGGGCCGCGCTGAAAGCCGAAGCTGGCCGAGCGGCCTGCTTCTGACAGCTGGGCGGAGCCAGCCGTGATCTTATGGCTGGCTCCGGCCACTTGCAGAGAGATCAGCGTCCTTGTTTACCAGCTAACCAGGGACACTGGTCTCCAGACACCAAACTCTCCCAGGCGCTCTGTGAGTCTCCCGCTACCGGCTGCCCAGGAGAGAAACCCGTTTTTTGGGGGGTTTTTTCTTCTGACATGGAGCCGTGCTCAGCGGCATTTGGCTATTCGCTCACCGCTCGGCATCTAAGAATAGGCCGAACAGCAGCGAGTAGCCTGCCGGAGGTTCGGCTCAACATAGTGTTACTATTGGGCAGTTGAAAGTGAAACTATGGGCAAAATAAAAAAAATTATATCTATGATGCAGTCTGTCAGTAGCTTTTTTTTCTAAACCCTCCCCCCAGTAACAGAGTTTTATAATCAGTTGGTCATTTTTTATTATTATTATTATTATTTTTATTATTATTCAGGATTTATATAGCACCAATTGTTTGCACAGCTGTTTACAATGTAAAGGGAGACAGTAGAGGTATAATACAATTCAATACAAAATAGTTAGGAGAGTCCTGCTCGTGAGAGCTTACAATCTAAAAGGGAGGGGCAAGTCATACAAAAGGTGGCAACTGTGTGGGGCTGAGTTGTTTAAGGAAATACAATTTCAGATGTTAGGTAGAGGTATGATAGACTTCCCTGAAAAGATGAGTTTTCAGGGGTTGCCTAAAGGTAGACAGATCTGGAGATAGACGGACAGGTTTGGGTAAAGAGTTCCAGAAGATGGGAGAGACTCTGGAGCAGTTCTGGAGACAAGTTGTGGATCACTTTGTAAGTGGTTGTTAATATTCTGACTTTTATCCTTTGGGTGATTGGAAGCCAGTGGAGAGACTGGCAGAGGGGGATTGCAGACACTGAGCGGTTGCTGAGATGGTTGATTCTGGATAAAGAGGGTAGCTAGAACTACTAGCTTCGTAGCAACCAATGACATCAGGCAGATAGGGCCAGCTCTTTATTGTTGCTTTCACATCCTAATCAGAGGTAGGCCAATGAGGAGGGATTTGCAATAGTCAAGATGAAAGATAATAAGTGAATTGATAAGTAGCTTTGTGGTCTCATTGGTTAAGAAGGGGCATATTTTGGAGATGTTATGAAGGTCAAGGTGGCAGGATTTGGACAGTGATTGGATGTGGGGCTGAAAGAAGAGGTCAACATCTATTATTACATCTAGCACTCTGGCATGGGGGAAAGGAAGAATAGTTGTGCTATTGATCTCAATGGAAAAGTTGGGGGGACAAGGGGGCGAAGGAAATAGCACAGTTTTTGAAAGACTGAGTTTTAAGAACTGGTGTGACATCTAGACTGATATGTCAGTTAGTAAATTAGTGATGCACAAGGACACTGAAGGAGTTAGCTGAGGAACAGAGAAATACATTTGTATGTCATCATCATTGAGATGGTGTTGGAAGCTATGCAAGGTTATCAACTGACCAAGGGAGGAGGTATAGATAGAGACTAGAAGGGGTCCAAGCATAGAGCCTTAGGGGACCCTTATGTAAAATGGAAAACAGTATAGAAGGAAGTAGAGTTTAGAAATGCACTGGCAAAAAAATAGTTTCGTTTCATTTCGTTTTTATTTGGATTTTGCTTTACTTCGTTTTTCGGGATTCGGGTCCAAAATTCAATTCGTTTCGGGATTCGGAAAAATTTGTTAGCGGTAGTTCGGTCGAAATTTAGTTTTGTTTTCGTTCGCAGCAAAGTGACATTTGAGGGAAAAAAACGTTTGTTTTTTGTTTTTTTTACAGTCTGCAGAAGAGGGGGGAAAAAAGTGTGAGGTTCCCCCCCAATTCATACCTTTTAGGTCTGGTAGGAATGTTAGGATTGACCCCCCAAGTTAAAACAAAAAAAAAGTGCGTGGGGTTCCCCTCAAAATCCTACCAGGCCCTTTAGGTCTGGTAGGAATTATAAGGGGGAACCCCAGCCCCAAAAATGGGCGGGGGGGGAAGTGGGGTCCCCCTTAAGAGTCCTACCAGACCCTTGATCCGAGCACTGGCCCGGCACCTTACCAGGCCACGTGCCTACGGCATTGGGGGGGTGCCCCCATGCCGATGGGGACAAGGCACCCAGATGCCGCCCCCTCCTTGTGAATGAGTAAGGGGTACTTGCACCCATACCCATTCACTAAAGGGTTAAATAAAAGAGTTATTAAAAAGTCCAGACTTTTGATAAAATCCTTTTAATTGAAAAAAAAACAGTCGATGTTCCTTTAATTAAAACATTTTTTTTAAATGGCTCCATCGAGGTAATCCAGCGTCAATCACGATGCACGACGCCTGCCGACCCGAAAAGATGAGTTTTCAGGGGACCCAATAAAAAAAAGTCCCGCCGCACGATGACCGTCCGAACCCGACGAAAACTTGTCGCAAAATGACATTCCTGCTCGAAAGTAAACAGATGGGCGGAGCGAGTCGTGACTTCACGGCTTGCTCCGCCCATTTGCCATTCGCAGCTGTCAAATACTACACAGCATTCGGGAACTCCGGCTAATATCATACCTGGCAAGAAAGAATTGGTGACTGGTTGCTACCCTGGAACTTCTCAAGGGATCATCTAAAAAAAGTCAAGAGACAATACATATAATCAATGTATTTTTTCAGTACTCTCCTATAGCCAATAAAATCAGCCAGGTTAGATATAGACACTGGTGCATTCCACAAAGAGATTTCAGCATGGAACCTATGGTTAGAATCATCCACTGGTTCAGTTGTCTGCAATTAACTTAGAGCTTTTATTTTCTTGGATCCCATAGATGTGCATGCTGGGAACCATGGGTCTTAATGACCATAACAAAATGAAGGTTTTACTGTGATTGGGGAGTTTTAAAATGCTCCCATACTACCTTGATGAAGTGCATTTCATATGAAAAACTTTTGTTGGCAGCAACAATTTATGTTCTTTGTCTTGATGAATTCAGCTTTGTAAATCAATAAAATGTATGGGATCTTTCTTCTGTTTACATAGAGACACCGGCACTCCAAATAGTGAATCAAATACGTCTGTTTATTGGCCTACGAGCAGCATAACGTGATGCACTCAATGCGACGTTTCGGGGTCTCGCAGTATCCCCTTCATCAGGCAGAACAAGTGATTAAGGGGATCCTGTGAGACCCCGAAACGTCGCATTGAGTGCATCACGTTATGCTGCTCGTAGGCCAATAAACAGACGTATTTGATTCACTATTTGGAGTGCCGATGTCTCTATATATTCTACTAGCTAAATATCACGGTGGCCAGCCGTCGACAGCCGCAGCACCCACCTTTATTACTTTGGAACGGTGGTTTCGAGTGCAATGGGTTCATGGACTTTACTTTCTTCTGTTTATATCACAACTGGTCTAAGAATAAGTTGCCTAATATATGCATTATGTATGTTTTCTCCAGGCGTCAGATGAAGCCTTTTAATGTGAAAGTGGCTATCATAGAACCAGGAGGATTTGGCACACAGATAACAAATATTGATGCTCTCAAAGCAGATATAAGCAGGACTTGGAAAAGTGCTCCAGAAGAAGTCAAAAGAGATTATGGAGAGGATTTTTTTAAAGAAAGTGAGTATTCCAAAAGAAATGTAAATGAAATACCATAATCGCATCACGTATACTGATATTGGAGCATTTATTTACCTTTATAGCCATAAATCCATAAGGACTTGTCTTAACAGTTGTAAGAGTCTATTCTATGCCTGGTTGTATCAAGGTAAACTTAGCACTGCAAAGGACACCTCCTCCTCCGTATAGCATATATCCTAGGAATTGCAGTTCAGCTGTGTGCACATGCCCTTATCTGTTTTGCCAAGTGCAACACAAAGCAGCTTAGTGGGAATATGTCCTTCTGGGGTGCTTTGTTCTCTACTCTAAACAAAACTCAGACCACCTCCACTACTGTGCTTTATTTGCCAGGGGTTTACCTTGAAATTAGTGATGAAATATTGCAGAGAGGGCGCAAGTTTGTTAATGGCCAGTAGATGGCAATGCTGAAACATCTACTGTATATCAGCAAATCTATGATAATGTTTAAAGTGTAATTCCACTTTCTTAGGTGAATTTGGGAAATGGAATTAACAACACCAATCTGAGCAATGTGTGTGAGAGAGGGGGCAGATTAGTGGCCTTAATTCCATTTTCCCAATTTCACCTGGGAAAGTGGAATTACCCTTTAAAGCAGGGGGTCTCAAAGTACCGGCCCGCGAACAACCAGAGAAGTCTGGTACGCCTGCTGAAGTTGCTCTCTGTCATCTCCATCCTCATTCACTAGGCCCCATACCCAGGCCTCAGTGTGAGCACATGGCTTCCCTTTCTAGGCTGCAGGCCTAGCTAGGTCAGACAATCCACAGTACCCGAGCTGCAGGCAGGAGCCCAGGGTGAAAGAGACTCTTGCATGGTCAGCCCCAAATATTTATGTCTTCCCCAGCATGCACCACTGGCTATGAACCTCCTAGTGATTGGCTAGAGAGACACACATATTCATAACACACCAATATTGGTTGCTCAGCTCTGTGGCAAGGTTACACCCAGCAGCAGGCAGATGCAAACAATAACAGAGTGCTTAGGAGAAACCAAATGAGCGTTAGTTATGTGTTTAGATGAAGCACTAAGATCTTGAGTAATGCTGAATTAAGTTTTACTTGCTTAGAAGAATGTTGTATACATGTTTATAGAAATACAGCATTATACAGGAAACATATAGATAGGAAAACTCCCTTAGTATCATAGATAAGTATGAACATACAGACTAGCATTGCACTACAGCGCCAGTAGAATGTCAGTAATATGCTGTTGTATTTCCAACAATGAGCACAGATTATCAAATCAGGATCAGACTGACTACAGTCTGACAGCAGCTAACTTTAGATAGTCTCTCTCTCTCTCTCTCACTCTCACTCTCACTCTCACTCTCTCACTCTCTCACTCTCTCACTCTCTCACTGAGCTGTCAGCTAGACATGAGGCCAAGCGGGAGGCTGGGCGCAGTCAGTGGGAAGGAGGGTGCTGTTAGTTGCCCATGCTGCCGCACCCCCCATGACATGTTGCCTGAGGCTGCTGCCTCAGGCCACCTCATCAAGGGGATGCCTCTGCATGTATCTTGATAGTAATAAACTGTTGACTTTTTTTCAAACCTGCACTGTAAGAATAAAAGTTTGAAGCTGATTTGCAATGGAACCTAGAGCTGCTACAATTATTAAATTTAGTAGATTAAAATCGCCGATGAAAAAAATTGTCAACGTTTTCCATCATCGATTAGTCGGCTATCCATTAAATTGCCTTTCACCGCTCCACGCCGCGCATGACACGCCCACCGCACACGGCAGTTAAGCCGCGCAATGCAGAATACCACCAGCTATAGAGGACTACAAAGCCAAGCAATAATAAATTATACGGCACAATGGAGAATAACTCCAGCTATAGAGGAATACATCAGATCCCAGCAATAATACATTATATACAGTGCAATGCAGAATACCAGCAGCTACAGAGGACTACAAATCCCAGCAATAGTACATTATTGTGTAATGTACTATTGTTGGCATTTGTTGTATTCCTATATAGCTGGTGGTATTCTGTATTGTGCCGTATAATCATTATACAGCACACTGCAGAATACCACCAGCTATAGAGGACTACAAATCCCAGCAATAATAAGTTATACAGCGCAATGCAGAATAATGCCAGCCCTAATGGAAACAAGACAATTTCCCTAGATTTTAATTCAACATTATTTTCCCATATCAGGCCCAATACAGGTTAAGGGAATCAAGTTTAATAAATTGAAGTAGTTCTGTATCCAAATGGACAAAATGAGTGTCATCAGGGGTTACAAGGGCAGAGTTAATTTTTTTACATTTAAAATATCAGAGACATGTGGAATTTCATAAAATCAATCATGAACTTAACAGAAGTTATCCATTTAGAAGGCAGATGTTTTGTTGCTTTATAGTGGGAAAAAAGATATATAAAGGATTGTCGTATAGGTTTAGTTATTGGCCCCAGACACTGTATGACCCATCAATCACTACATAAGCTCGTAACTCTGTGGATGAAAGTTGTGGGGGCATGGTTCATTTGCTGGAAGATATATGTCTCGTAGTAAATATTATATTCATATTCCAGTCAGACCAGTTAAAACTTCTGTAGATTTGTATGCTGTCTTTGTCCCCATTATGAAGGATTGTCCTCACTTCCTGCCCCAGTGACAATAGTCATTGAGACAGAAATTGAATGGAAATCTCTCCAACGGGAACACGACATGAATAAAAATAAATTTGCATTAGAATAGGGAAGGGATACAACTACTCACTGGAGGAACTAACAGGGTCGCAGCGGTACTAAACGCAGATACTGCTGTTCTGTCGAGAACGCCGATGTAGTCGAATTTGCCAACCTCAGCATCTGCGCACAGACCAATATTATCGAGGGAACCGGGATTTATTCACAAAGTATTTTGTTTAAATTGTTAATTGTGACTGTTAATAATATTCCATCCATCATTTACTGCCACCCATCATTTACTGCCAGGGACGGCATATTATTACCGGTCACAATTAACCATTACAAACGAATACTTTGTAAATAAATGCCGGTTTCCTCGTTAATCCCGTCTGTGCGTAAGCGCAGATACTGGGTCAGCGTTCTCAACAGAACACCGGCACTAAAATTTTAAACAAGCGGCTGCCTGAGGTGCCGCGCTTGCTGGGGACCTCGGCAGCCTTCCTGTTAACCATGTGGTGGCATGTCGAAGGGGGGGGGCCCTTCATGGTTTCTTGCGCTGGGGCCCTGAAGGTTCTAGTTACACCTCTGAAACTACTGTTAGTTTTTTCTTGACTCCCTCGCTGCTCTGGTAAAGATTCATTTCTTGGTGATTGGCTTCACACATGGATGTTAGCAGACCCCTGCTGCAGAAAAAAGATTAAATAAAAAATGACTCATGTGATTCCCATATGGTTCTACGGATTCAAAAATATGCCATTTGCCTCCGCAGCTACACCCCAGTGCAACAAAGTATAAAAAGTATTGATTATATCAGAGAAACTAGTTATTTTTTCAGATCTATAATCATAACCGGGAACATTGGTAAACAAACTCTTTAGTTCTTTCTCAATACAACGTATGTTTTCTCAAATACCGCTTGCTACATCTAATTGAGCTAGGAAAACGTTCTAACTCATTTATCAACAGTTAAACTTAGCACAATCTATTTTTATGTACACTACTGTGCAAAAGCTTTGAGCACTTGTTAAAAATACTGTAAAAATGCTGCTGTAAGGATGCTTTCAAAATAAATTAATTATTTCAGAGCAGAGTTTGGATTGCCTGCAGAGTAAGTACAATATGATATAGCAGAGTCACTGGCCCTCTGAAATGTGAATCTGTCAGTATCCTTGGCAGTTTTGATGTCCAACGAGAGCCCCAGAGCTGCCAATGCAACAGCATTTTGTAGTCCCTGAAGCAGATTTTGCAAATCCAACTTTAACCCATCACAGAATCTGAGGGGTTGATGATAGGGGTGCTGGAGAGCAATGTATTATGCTCAGCTTACACACCCTTAATGCTAACCATACTGGTATATCTATATTTCCATATGACAGGGTTTAAATATCCGACAACCAACGTATTTTGTCTAGAATGTCTAATGTGTTTCATTAGCCTTCTAGACCTCATACTATGCCCGTGTTTGGTGTCTAATTAAATGGTATCTTCTACATTACTGTAACCACTTTTTTGGAAGGTCCTTACTGTAAGAATTATGTAGATTTTAGGAAATTGAAAGTGACACTAAACTCAGGAGCTAAAACTTAAGAATGCATTCAAGTGCCCTAACTATAAACAACAATGTAGCTTATCAGTACATTACTTGGCTGTAGATCTTCAAATCTTCTCTGAATTGGTGCTGACACTGTCCTTCCTTCTGGAGCGTGGCTAATTTTGTTCCTCGTGATGCCTGTGTGTGTTGTGAAGTAGCCACCGCTCCAAACTTGCTCCCATGATGGACTACAATCTTGGTACAAATTAGTAAACTAAATGTGACATTGTAATCTTTCATGGGAGTGAGCTTGGAGTGGTGGCTACTTTAGGAGGAGGGAGAAGTGGAAAACAGAGAGATGGGGAGTGGCAATGCAAACACTCAAAACTGCAGCATCCAGCAGCCACATCTTTGCTGATCGTGTACAGCAAGTGGTGTATGAAAAAATAGAAGGAGCCAGAAAATGCCACATAAACAACTAAAATGTTCAATTTTATTCCTTATCTCTTTAGTCTGCAAATTATAAGCCTCTATATTCTCTAAATACTAGTGCTTCTTCAAAATGATCTACTTTATACAATGGCAGTATTCATCAGTCACGTCATATTAAGAGGACCACAAAAAATCATAAAAACATAATAATTTTAATTATGTTGAAATTTTACAAATGTTGAAATATAAGCTTTAGTAAACAACCATGAATATGAAAAAATTAATATCGAAGTCAACTTCTATGGAAACAATTGAAAAATGTGTTAGTGATCTCAAAAGAGCCTTGCTTGATTCAGTTGTTTTTGTTGAATTGATTAATCAAACAGCGACATGTATGTGTCACCCTGTCTACTTCCAGTTTACCCGACCTTACCCAACCTCTTTCATCTTATGTTATTTTTTTTTTTTTATAGGCCTCAAGGCTGCTGACGCAGTAAAATACATTACCAATCAAAATATTCATCTGGTCCCACAGACTGTAGAGCACGCTTTGACTGCTGTTTATCCATGGACCCGATATTCTGTAGGCTGGGATGCTAAACTCATTTTCCTGCCTCTGTCTTATTTTCCAACGTTTATCACGGACTTTATCCTAACCATTAGTCAGCCTAAACCAGCCCAGTCAATGTGATCTTGTATTTTGATTGTCCTGTTTTGCTAAAATGTGCTATAATATGAATCTATTAATTTTTGTTTTGTCAGCGGTATAGGCTACAGGGTATTCCTTACTTTTTGGGAGTTCTCTTTAAAGTGGACCTGAACTCAAAATAGAGGACATTTAAAAATGTCAATTGAGTTAAATATAAATTTGTCTTTAATTCTTCTTGAAAACTAGCAGTGCACTTTGTGGTATGAGTGTGTTGTCTAGGCACTCCTATGCATACAGTTTCATAGCTGTATACCTGCAGTGTGATATCTAAGGCACTGCTGCCTCTGACTGCTAGTTTTAGAAGATTTAGAGTGAGATTTTGTGATGTCGCTACTGTGCTGTTCACAGTTCTCCTTGCTGTAGGGTCTGACATCAGAAGCAGAGTCCTGCATCTACGAAGATGGATGCCTCCAAAGAGAGTGAACAACAAGGCATGGTAAATCAGTAAGGCCCCATTCACACTGAGCGACATGAAAATTGCGCGATTTTCCGCACGATTTTAATATGAGCGATATTGAGCGACTTGTCACGTGACTTTTTCCTATTGGGCTGTATGCAATCAGGAGCGAAATCGCTCGAAAAAAGGGTAATGTAGGAGCGACAAGCTACAGCGACAAACTACAAGCGATATTGAGCGATATTGAGCGACGAGATGTGAACAGCTCCATTGAAATGGATTGGAGAAGCTACATAGAGCGATATCACGTGGAAATATGAGCGATATCGCTGCAAAAGTTGCTCGATAAATCGCTCAGTGTGAATGGGGCCTAATGGGGAAATATCAGCTGCCAAGAGACCACAAGAATACTGGTGACTAGTGCTTTACCATCTGCTATATTTTGGGGGAACAGCTTCCAGAGTTCAGTTCCTCTTTAAATGCTGATTTAATTTTCATTAGTTACCAAAGTACTTGTTTTATGTGCCTGTATAACAAACAACAAGCAGCAAAAAAAAGTTATATTTTTTTTTTTTAAATAAATTTGGAAAAATTTGGATGGACCAAGAAAACGGAATAGTATACTCATGCAAAGTCATCGTTCAGCTGTCAAGCACATGTACAAATAGAGGTTTATAAATTAAAATGGATAAAGAATTTCTGTCGAATTTTTGTAAAGTAACAAAGACACCCGAATTCCTTTAATTTTCATATAGTGTCTGTTTTTAGGATTTTACTGGATATGTGATTTATTAAAGTAAAATTCAAGCCAAAACTTTTTTTACTCTTTTGGATAGAGTAGGAACTGGTTTCAATCTCCATCAAGTTACCTCTTTGGATTTAATTTGAGATTCTGTCACAGCTCTTCTCATGGTGATAGATCAGACAACAAATATGGGGAATGGAGGACACAAAAAATTACTTTGAGAAGTTCTAACCCTCCCCCCCCCCCCCACTAAAAAAATTT
>NW_017307632.1:199342-205368 GCF_000935625.1 Nanorana parkeri
CCCCCCCCCCCCCCCCATTGAAAAGATTTCCCCTCACTTCCTGCACCTTTAAAATCCTATCAGTTGGACAGGTAAGGAGGAAAAAAAATCCCCCACTAAAATCCTGTCCGAGTTTCTAATCTTTCTCAACTCTATCCAAAACTAACAAAAAACCTTTTGGTTGGCATTTCTGTTTAAATATTACAATCATGTGCTTGGGTAGAATCCATGAGTAAGAATTATTAATACTAATAAAACATATTTGAAAATAAAAAGGTATTTGTTTAGTTTTCAAATTGTTACAATTTTCTCTCACAAAATTCAAGTTGACAGATGTGGGCTAAGTAAAGACATTATTTAAGTACTGGTATAAAATGTATTTCAGTACAGCGTTGCATGACGGAATAAACTTCAATCAAAGTACAGCAGCGCTGAATACTGAAAAATGGCCTGGCCAGGAAGGGGGTCTAAACACCTGGTCTTGAAGTGGTTAAACAAGTCACCACTCTGGACTCTAAGGTCACTTCTATGGAGGCCGTCACTGCTGCGCTCTTGACCAGGGTGTCAGCCTTGGAGAAGACACATTCTACTACTCGCCACCACCTGCAGGCCACGTTCCTGAAACAGGAGGACCTAGAGAATTGGAGCAGATGAAATAACCTGTGGCTCAGTGTGATGCCACTGAGGGCCCCAACTTCCGCTCTACAGTTGTTGTTATTCTGAAACAATTACTAGACAAACCCCCTACAGACCCTCTGTAGCTGGACCGTGTCGACAGGGTTCAGTCATACCGCCCCAACAATTACAGGACTCCATGTGATGTTCTCTGCCGAGTCCACTTCTTTGTGCTGAAGGAGGAAAGAAGGGCCTATTGAATTTGATGGGGCAAGAATCTCTGTTCTGCCTGATTTCCCCAGACACACACTCCAGATGCGCAGGCTTCTGCGCCCTCTGCTAGATACCATCAGATCAGTAAACGCCAGCTACCGCTGGGGCCACCCCTTCCATCCTATAGTTCATAAGGATGATACAAAAATATTTCTACATTCTCCTGACCAGCTTCCTGACCTGTTTCACTTTCTGGGAGTTGAAAGTGTATGCATTCCCAATTGGCTGGACTTTCCGGAGGATCTCCCTTACTCGTCAGCTCTACCGGCCATACCGTCCAGACACCAGAGGAACAGGCTAGGATCTTCGCACAAGCCCCCGCGCAGTCCTGGTCCCACTTGGCATTAAGCTTGACCTCTGCATGTGGGCCTAAAGGGTTCTTCAACTGTGCCTGGATGGCACTTGCTTCTTTGTACGGAATGTCACTTGGCCTTGACCCTGCTCCTGATGAAGAGAAAATAGTTTTTGCATGTTTTAGTCTTGGGTTTTGTTATTTTTATGCCCTGTTGTGCCTATCCTCACTTTTTCTTTTCAGATCAACAGTCACTATTCTTGGAACTTAGGGGTTTTGGGGATTTTCTTTCTAGGAAGTACTTGAATTTCTGTCGGGTTTATTTTGTCTCTTGCTATGTTTCCCGAATCTGGTAGGGGGTTCTCATGGCAGCTCCATCCCTCGATTGTTGCTGTTGTTCCTTGGGGGGTGGGGGCAGTCGGTGTTTGGCTTTTTGCTGGATGTCCTTCTCTCCTCTGTGGGAGAGACTATTTGGAGTGGACTCCACCCTCTGGGAATTGTTGCGCGCCATGGGAATGTCTGCTCTGTAATGGGCTTCGGCAGCTTTTGTGAGCCTTCAAGGTCGTTCTGCCTTCGATTTACTCAGATGTGTCGATCCTAGGGCTGGACCTGGCTGTTGATGTATCCTCCCTCCCCGGGGAGCAGATAGCTCCGGTTGGAATGGATGTTGCTCATGGTGTTGAGATTTGGGTTTTTCCAGTAGTACGTCTCCTTGATTGATTGCCATTTTTCTGTCTACAACCGCCATATAGGTTTTTCCCCATGTACTTTAGTTGTGGGTTTTTAGTCCGGTATTTGGCTGACTGTTTGACCCTTTTCTCTTCTTGTTCTTACTACCCTCTCTTTTTGGTCTCCTATCCTCTTCTGTTTTTCTTTTCTGTCTGTTACATTTCTCCTCCCCTTACTCCAGCTACTCTTATCTTTCGCTTCTGCCCCTTACCCTGTCTGGAAACCCATCAGGTTCCTCTTTATCTATGTCCTTTGTCCTTATGTCCTTTAATGTACGAGCCTTAATGTCCCCGAACAGAGATCCAGACTCTTAGTGGATTTGAAAAAATCTCGATCCCATATTGTATTCTTGGAAGAGACCCTCTTTAGACATGATCAGTTGCCTAAACTCACTAATAGGGACTTCCCGGGGGTGTATCACTGCCCCTCGCCCCTGTCCAAATTGAAAGGGGTTAGCATCCTCATTTCTAGGACAGTCCTATGGACTTTCTGTACCATCTTTCCTACTCCTATTTAAGACAATTATAATCTGAATTGTCTTTGCTCCAACTGGTAGATCCCTGGAGGCTTCTCCACCCCCAGTATAGGGATTATACCTGCTTTTCTGCGGTTCACCAGACATACTCCCGACTGGATAATTTTTTTGTGAGACATAAGGATCTGCCTGTGGTGGTTTCGGCCTCTATTCTTTTCTCGGATCATGCTCTTATCCATCTCTATCTAGAGGTTTTGGAGACTCAACTCAAGTGTTTGTCATAGCGCTTGAATGAGTCACATCTCCAGGATCCCATGATGAGGTCTGACCTGTAATAGGTAGATCTTTATTCTTTCTTCATGTCTCATTACCTTCCTCTCCTCTAACTGTCTGGGAGGCTCATAAATGCGTGATCCGTGGAGTCTTGGTGCAAGTAGGAAGAGAGAAGAGACCCACAGGCTTGAGCAGCTTTTCTTTCTAGGTTACAGTCTTTGGAGGCAGTTCATAAGAAATCCATTGCTGTATCTACTTACTGTGAACTCCTGTCCGTCTGTGCGGAACTTAACAAACTGCTTTTTCTTAAAATCAAATGGCGCCTTCTGAGGGGCCGCTGTACTTTCTACGAATATTCCAACAAACCTGGGAAATTTCTGGCTAGGGCCCTACAAGGCCCACATTCTATATCTTTTGTCCTTTACATTGTGTCTCGTGATGGTCAGAAATGGATCACCTTGTCGGCACACGCCTCCAAATTTCGAGAGTTTTTTTAATGTGCTATACAATTTGCTATCAGCTCCGGATTTTATTGGGCCAAACCATCCTCTGATGCCATTGACACATACTTATCCAACTCTGGCCGGCCTTAACGTTTTCTGAGAGAGTTAAAATGGAGTTTCCCATTTCGATGAAGGAACTGGAGTTGGATGTTTCCTCTACCCACTCTGGGAAGGCCCTTGGCCCGGACGGGTTTACCACTCCTTGCTTCAAGACATACCTCCCGGTACTATCGTCTCACTTCCTGTCTGCTTATAACTCGATCTCGCAGGATATGCCTATCCCCTCGGATACCCTTGGGGTTTACAACGTTGTGATTCCGAAAGAAGGCAATATAATATATAAATATATACATACATATTTGAGAATTGTAATGGATGTATCAGACACACACAGATTTGCAAAAGAGACGTAGGTTCTGTTTGTTTGTTTGTTGACATAGAGCTGGTTTCTCACAATGGAAGGTGCCTTCTAAACAGACCAAACAGTTTTTTTGACAATGGTATGGCTGCCCTGTATTGTTTCCCCATTATTCGTATCACAATGGGATGGTGTTAGGGGGAAGCCTTGTGTAAACAATCACACCTAGGTTGGTCAAGCTGGACTACTGGTGGCAATTCGTGATGCTTTGCTGCCACCTAGAGGTGGGAAAGTGAAATGCATGGTATTTCACTTTTATAAAAGTTTAAAGGGGCAACACCCACAAGTGGGAGACCATTTTCTCTCAATAAAAGCCAGTAGCCCAAAGGTTCAGCAGGACTTCACAAAAGGGGGACTTTACAAGAGGGCTTCAAGACCAGGTCACGAAGGGTTTACTCTGACCAAGGGAGGACCGGACTCTAAACAAAGGACTTAGCAGAGACTGCAACGAGAAGCCATTTTCCTGCGAACGCCTAAGTGCAAGGAAGTCCTGTTCATTACGGAATTTACGGAATCTGCAGCTTAAAGCTAAGTACTATTTTAGTGTTTCGTCTCTTAGAAAGCATTACATGTACTAGAAGGATAGTGTAGTGGGTGCATGTGATTGTTTGTAGCAGCCTGTATGTATGTATTTGTTTATGTTTTGTTTTTTCCTGTAACTAAGTTTGTATACGCAGCATTTTTGCCAAGTAAAGTACTTTCAATGCTACTGGGTCAGTTTCCTTGAGCTTAACTGCCAGAACAGACAACAAAATAGAAATTAAAGTTTTTCCAAGCTTTACACCTGGGCTCATCCTTGGGATAAGCTTTACGTCTCTGGGATTTGTAGTCCAGAGCATTACATATCATAAAGCTGAACTTCAGCCTTACCTTCACTCTAGACAGGCTTCTCTCCTGTACTGATATTGCTTACTCTTATTTAATGGCACACTGTAAGCTTCTCCCAGTGTGCATTCAAAACTGTAGGAACTCAGTGTGGTTGACCGATAAAGTCCCGCACTCTGAACAGATTTAGGACCCGTGGATCCAATATCTGCAGGCAATCACTCCCCTACCTGTACACTAGGAATGAACCGCCTCTACTTTCTCTCAGTCTCACCTCTATTTTTCTACTGTATTCTACCTCCCTTTCTATCCTGCTTTCAACCTTTCCCTGGCCCTCCTCACCCCTTCACCTGATTGGGGTGGTAGAGGGTTTGTGTTTGTTTGTTTTTTTTTGTGTTTTGTTCTGTTCATTTATTTTTACTGTTGCTGGATCACGTACTAGATGTTTCCTTAGTTGCACTGGGTTTACGGTTTGTAACTTCAAACTACTGTCTGCTGCTGCGCAGTGTTACTGTTAGCAGCGATCTCTTTGGCAAATGTGTTCACTATGTAAATCGTGAGAAAAATGCATAGACCCTACTTTGTGCCATAACTTATGTCTGTAAACTCCTGTTATACTTGATTGTATCTTGTGTTGGAAAACAAAAAACAATAAAAAAAACTATTGAATTAAAAAAAACTGTAGGACATCAGAAAGAGCGTGCTCCATTTCTTAGGTGGAGGATGCCCAACATCCATTCACCAATCTCCTCCCTGCTGAATGGAGAAGTGATGCTTCCCGCTATGTGATAGCAATGAAATAAAGTTTAAAAAAAAGAATTAAAAAAAATTGCAAAGTCCCCTGCCTCTGCAAATGCGCATATAGTCATTTAAAAAAAGCGTCAGGTGTGTTAGATGCGTTGGATATCACCATGTGCGCCAGAGTGAGAGCAATAATTCTAGGGCCAATATTCACAGTTAACTCTAAAGTGATGGCCTGTACAGGCTTTTAAATCATTGCCTATAAACAATTTGGGGCGCACGCAATTTTTAAGCTTGGCATGTTGGGTATCTATTTACTTTTATATTTTACAAACAAAAATTGGTATTATATTGTGTTTTGGGGTACTAAAGTTACCCAACTGTCCTGACGAAGTCACACAAGATGTAACGTGCGTAAGGTGGAGTTACCGACGTCATCACTCTAGCCGAGCCGGAAGGACGGGAGCGTTTTATCCCTGTTCGTTACTGTCTTTATGCCTAAGATAATTCTTTGTATGTGAGTACCGTTTTACTTCCTCTTTGCTGGATGGCACATGCTATGTGTCTTTGCTTGTTTATTTTTGGGTCCATTAACCCCATGTGCTGCTCTGAGCGAATCCAGTGATATCGCATTAAGGGCTTCCCTTCCCTTTCAAAGAAGGGAATTGAGTTTAGAGACCTACTGTGTGGGTCTACATCTCAGGTGAGCACCCCTCTGTACACTAGTACTCACCGGGTGTGGATGGTGTAAGATCGGAATAACAGACATCCCAACCTGCAAAACCTTATTTCAGGGAGGTTCCCGTCTCATTTCAGGGAGGTGCCCTTTATGTTTTTTGGTTGTTTTTTTACAGTGGCCGTCGTTAGATAATAAAAGAAATAATAATGATTATATATATATAT
>NW_017307632.1:205421-221932 GCF_000935625.1 Nanorana parkeri
CGATGTACAGTACACTGTTCAGTACTGTACATCTGCAACACTATACAGTACTGTACTAATGCAGTACAGTACTGTATAGAGTTCCTCACTTAACGACCAATTCGTTTAATGACCTGGTCGTAGGAACGGAACTCGGTCGTTAAGTGAGGAATACCTGTATATTGTTTGAAAGCGGTTTTCAGTTGCAGCTAAGTAGGAGTACCCAGCGCTCGCTGCTGCTAGAAATTAGAAATAGGAAGATACTTTTGAAAATACTAAATTATAATTTTAAGTTATGCTATATATATATATATTTTAGTTTGTGGTAAATTAGTATAAATAGCACAACTTCAATCGACTACATAATGAGAATTGAATATGTAACTTGTGAATATCTGGCTGTCATACTAGCCAGTGCCTCACCAGCCACTGACCTCTTTCAATAGTAAAGAATGCACAGTGCGATACTAAAAGAATGCAGAGCGTAGTAATAAAGAACACAGAGTGAAATAGTAAAGTATAACCTCTTGCTCCTATATACTGGAAACTATTAACCAGTGGTGGACATTGGACGCGCTACACACCACATATAAACTACAATACAGTGCACAGGGAGTGTCCTCAGGTATAGCTTTATGTGGGTTTCTAGTTCTTAAAATATTTGAACCCTTGAGCTCTGCCATTTAGTATGGATAGAATACCCGCTGATGTGGCAGTTTGTATTGAGATATGATAAGAATACTAACCACTAGAGTCTATGCAGATTTCTCAACAAATGCTGCACATTCCCTTAGGATACTTGTGGGCCTATTTACACCAATTGCGGTGTGTTCCAGAGCAATCGCTTACAAAACTCCCCCCTTCGTTCTGGGGCGGGAGGGGTCGTGGCGGTGTATTGAAGTCAATGGCACCGCAGCCATGCCATGGATGTAAACCTTCATTAAGCCAGAACCTGATAATAGCTGTCTTAAAATAGACTTCAAACAACTTTATCTCATGCTCTGGCATTGTGGGACTCCGTTAAACGGAATGAGGGTTTTGTCTCGTCCCATACCCCTCTGGCACCCATCTTCCGAAACCCCAATTTCCTTTCAAGAGGACACCCTGGAGCATTTTGCTGGTGGCAGGACAAGGGCCTCTATCGTATCGCACAGTACTTTAAGGTACGGAATCCCTTAACTTTGACGTTTTGTCAAAACACCTTGCACATGCCATCCTCTGAACTAGTGGCGTAACAATCGCCATAGCGACCCAGGCGGCCGCTATGGGGCCCGGACACGGGGGCCCGGCCAGGGCATCCCTCTGATGCCGTGTGGGCCGCCTGGGTCGCTATGGCGTCTCAGGTTGCTGGCTGTCACTGACATAGCTCAGCAGGAGCTGTGAGGGAGAACGTTCCCCCTCACAGTCGCTGCGGAGCTGTGTCAGAGACAGCCTGCAGATGCGGCAGAAGAGGCCGGTTACACCGGCGTTTGCAGTAAAGAAGAAGGCGGGGCCCGCCTAACAGCAACCCCGCCTCCTCTCACATCACTGGCCAGCAATCTAAGAGCAGGTGGGGCCAGTGATGTAAGAGGAGGCGGGGCCCGTCATTAGGAGGCGGAGCCAGGGGACGGAAGAGGAGGCGGGACCCGGCAACCACGGAGGTGGACAACGCTGACATGTAAGAGGCGTGCAGCCCAACTGAGACCTTGCAGAGCCCACTATAGAGAGTCTAGGTGGGCTCTGCAAGTGACATAACTAGCAATCACGGGGCCCCATACAAAATTTTGCTATGGGGCCCTGTGATGTCTAGTTACGCCCCTGCTCTGAACTGTTCCATTTTCGACAACTGAGCCACTTCTTGGCTCTTTGCAGACGCCTGCCCTGGATAGACCATTTAACAATGCATATGAGAAGTGGTGTCTGGGGGATGGAGGCCGGAGGGGTGGTTTCTCTTTGATCTACTCCCTCCTTATGGACTTGGATGTTAAATGACCTTTTATGCTGGCGGGGGAAGGAGATCTGGCAACTGACCTCCCTGTAGATGTTTGGCAGCAATGCTGCTCCCGGGTGTCTTCTGGTTTGTGTAATATATCCTTGATAGAAGCAAATTATGAGGTATTATCCCGATGGTATCTGGTCCCCTCCAGGCTGGCTAAGATATTTCCCGGGGTCTCCTCCAATTGCTTCCGAACTGCACGCTTCCTGGCACTATGTATTATATATGGTGGCAATACCCCAAGTTGCGTCCCTTTTGGAACAGACTCTATGCCCTTATACTGTATATAGAGTTACTGGAGTTCACATCCCGAGGGATGCTCAATATGTTCTGCTAAAATCGCCCTATTCCAGGACTCTCTAAGGTCCAGGACAAACTGATTTCCTTTTTACTGACTGCTAAAATCACCATAGCCATAGCCTGGTGGTCACCAATGATATCCTTTAAACAAGTTAAATTGAAACTGTCATGGATAATGGTTCACTAGAAGATGCAGAGCATTCTCCTTGACATGGAAAAGAGATTTGAATCAATATGGTCCCCTTGGGTGCTCTATACTGGAGTATCTATCGCCTCGTGAGCGGTTCTCGGGTCTTATGACATAGGATGGGGTTGTATTCTCCGGAGCAGTCTTCTTCTTATTTTTCTTCCTTTACTCCTCCTGATGTTTTCCTACTGTTATCCTTTCTTTTCTATCCCCTTTTCTTTTTCCCTTTTTCTCTTACATTACCTTTCTTTTCTTCTAGTGTCGTTGAACAATGTTGCATAATATCAAGATGGATATGATTTCTCCCACACCCTCGCACTTGGGAGTGCAATTTACGATGGTGTATGGATCTCTGTTGTTCTTTTAGTTTTCTGATCACCTTCAGAATAGCTTGAATTTGCTCAGTGTAGACAATTATTGAGTACATTATCATCCTACCTCATATTACTGAGCAGCGCTCTCTCCCTATTTGCCCCAAATTTTTATTCTATATATATTTTTTGTGTTTTATATATCTTTGTTTACTGCTACAGTGGCCGGAATAGGTCTATGAGAAAGATAGGCACTGCGCTACAAATGTTTTTGATGACAGTACTATGTTTGTACTAAAAATTCTTCTATTTTGGAAAAATAAAATACTTTGAAAGTAAGAAAAATAGACTTTAAAACAGTCATGGTTTTAAGCAATACACATCTTGGTCTGGGATTTTAACACTTTAACACTACAATCAAGTATCTATCCAAATATATAAGGAAATAACAATTACGTTGGTACCAAACATGCATGTGTTATAATGTCCAGAGGACAGATTGGTCACATTACATCTCCTAGGCAATACAATGTATGTGTGTCCAGTTTATATAATGTTTGATCTCAAATTGTGATTTCATGCTATGAAATAATATATTGGATGTTGGACTATAATACAGGGAGATTTGAAAATATTGAGAAAGTGTCCGCTGACATATGATAAACACTTTAACACTCCTCAGCACACCCCTTTGATTGGTTATGTATTTTCTGTAAACTCCCTCTGGATGGTCAACAAAAAGCTGCTGTAAATGGTAACTGGGAATTTGTTTTCCACTGGAAGTATGCCAGAGTGCTAAGAGTTATTTATGAAGGCCAGAGACTCAGTCAGAACTGAACTTACTCTGAAATGGATTGGACTCTGTACCGAGACCAAAGATCATGTGAATGTTTATAAGTATCTTTGTAGTTTATTTTGCTGCTGCCTATTGTATTCTTTGTAATATTTTGTTCTGTAAATATTTTCACGCACCCGTGGCAGCAAGCAGATGGGGATATCTGGGTATAGCCAAGATGGTAAATTTGTATGGCCCAGTTTCAGGCGGGCTAAGGTTCTTACTCTAGGGGGAGGTATTGAGAGTGTTGAAGGCCTAGAGGTAACCAGCCCAGCTGAAGAAAGCTGGCTCATTAGGGCCTCAATAAGATATCCCAGGCTGCTAAGTGAGTGGTTCCACCTGGGTGACAGAGGAGGTCTCTGCAGGAGTCAGGAGGGCTCAATGAAACACACAATGGTAGCAGCTGTTTGGGTTGTATAGGATCAGCTGTGGAGTTAACAGACCGCCGTGATAATCACTCTTAAGGTGCCCATACACCTTCCGATTATCGTACGATAATCGCGGGAAATCCCGCGATCGTACGATTATCGGCAGGTGTATGGAAGGCGTGCGACGTTTCTACTGTACGGTCGCACGTCTTTTGTCTAACAAGCATGTTTTAAAACCCGCCGAGAATCGTATGATTGTCGGCGGGTTTGTGGCATGCTCGTAGGACAAATGCCGAACGGGCTGATGTGCGCAAGCGCACACTGCCCGTTCAGCATTGCAGTCATCGGAAGCCCGCCCCTCAGCGGGGCGGGCTTTCGATGATCGCAAGTACGATCTGCCTGTCCAAGATGGGCAGATCGTACAAGCTTTTAATTGCTTACAACCATCGCGAGAAAAAAATCTTGCGATGGTTGTAAGGTGTATGGGCACCTTTAGTCTGCTGTCACTTAGTTTGTTGTCCTGCAAGCTCGAAAATCTCTGTGCAGGGTGAGGCTGGGAGCACAATTATCACATTCTGATGGTAGTGGTGGCATTTGAGACTGCCATCATCACATACTGGTGGCAGCAGTGGGATTTGAGACAGCCACCATCACACTACTCAATTCAGTTCTGCCCATTTATATGGGTACATTGCACCAAAGGCAATGAAAACCAGACCAGAAAGGCTTCATATTTATTTTTCACTGGTTCTTGAAATCGGTAGCAGACGTTTTATTGCTGAGGCCCAGTACTAGTGAAGCAGAATCACCACTCTGCACATTAAAATGTCTGCTATCTTGAGATTTAGTTAGCATATGCACAGAGGTGGAAGGGAGAATTCACTGCTGAGGAGAGATGGTGATTGCACAGAGTGTGGACTTGATTGGATAACACCATTACTTATCAGAGTTTGAATTAACACCAGGATTAAGGTGTACATCACAATTGGCTTGGAATTTTGGAGATCTTTTATGATGCATTTTCTGTGGTATATGTAGTAGCACTAAGCACATAACACTTTACTTACAATTCTGGGTTTAACTAGTCATTTTTGGCATATATATATCTTCCAAATGATCTGCACAACTGGCAGGGGTGTGTCCATTGCCTATATACTTTGTGGTGGATGGTGTCCCTCTTTCTCATCTTAGAAAGTTGAAAGGTATACATTGGCATAGCACACTTCTTTGGATTTTCTTTATTGGAGACCCATCTATAGACCTTTTAGTTACATATGAATATCTGTTCCTTTCCAATTTGAATTGTTTTACTATATTTAAATCCCCATGATGGACATCTGTCAAGACAGAGTGATCTTTGGAAAAAGATACTGGCAGCTCCGAAGCTACTGAAGTTGGCTTTTGAGCTACTTGACAGGAAAGGCATTCGTGACATAAACATTCAGCCATAGGAAAGGGTAAGAAGAACAAGATAATAGTAGCTGATAGGAGGAAAAGTCACTGAGTTGAGTGCAATATAGGGGTCTATTCACAAAGCTGCCGAGGGCAGCCGAGTGAATGACCGATCAGAAGTGAAGTGAGCCGAACACTGTTCGGATCAGATTGAAGTACATTTCCTTTTTTGTATATCACGTATCAGTGTCAATTCAGCCAAAACTTATTTTGAAGTTTTCAGGTTGTTAGACTTTTATTGCTGTCTGAGGCATTGTTGGGGAGATTTCCCCTCAGTTCCTTCTCAATGTCATCAGCAGATGGGAATTAAGTTAAAATGCTAGAATCTAGTTACTACTATAACTTCTATTTATGTGGTACATTTTGATGTGGCTTTCAGGTTTTTTTTCTACATGCTTGCTGTTCCTTTAACTATATATATTTACAAAATTGTAGATTGTCTGTCTGTATGTCATGTTATTAGATTTTAAGCAACTGAGAATAAAACCAATTTATAAAGCTCAGTGTTTTGAGGGTAGATGTTAAAATATCTGTTCTTATTTTACCACTCTTTATTTTGTTTGCTTAAACAGCCAATTCATAAAAGCTGTAATCGTTATTGACTACTCAGTTTACTGTGTGATATGTGTATGTTAGGTTGATGTTATTAAACAACCCCCACATTGCAAGGGTTAAATGCTAATTAAAGCAATTTTAAAATAAAAAGGTTTTAAGCTCTATTTTTTGCGTTTGCAGTGGAACGGAACGCAGGCAATGTTTTGCTACGTGTCTGATCACACTGGGGGCGGGGGAGGGGCGGGGGGGCATGGAAGTGGTGCCATTGACTTTAATGCATGCCACACCCCCTCCCGTCCCAGAACGCAGGGGGAAGTTTTGTGACAGCTACCGCTCTGGAACTGCTATGCAATTGCTATGAACAAGCCCTCAGAGAGAAACGAAGAGTATCAGTAACTTTCCCGAACAATAAATAAGATGAGAATTACAGCTTAGTCATCTACCCCTAGACTTAATGAACATTTAACGCTTGCAGTGAAGGGGGGTACTTGCAAGGGTACTTTAAAAAAAAAAATATTTGCCACCTGCTACTAATTGAAATTTAGGAAAGAAGGAATCATTTTTGAAATAGCAATATTAGTTTCTCTAATATTAGGTTCACTAGCATGAAAAAGTGTGCCTGTTCCAGAACTCCTCAGAGGATTATAGGACATAACATGGATAGTTTTTTTTTTATATCAACTTTTTATTCTTATATAATACAATTACATATGAAAAAAAAGACATTACAAAGCCAGTTTTAACACTACAAAGAAAAAAAAAACAAAACAAAACATTTACATTAACCTTTATCAACAATCATCACTACCTAACCCCTATAAAGGGGAGAAAAACAACAACAAAAGAGAAAAAAAAAACCTAATTATATTACTACTACTACTGCTGTACCTCCAGGAGTCTGTTACCACTCTCTCAAGAAATATATCCATTTAGTTCCTATATAACTCCCGACTCCTAAACATTCCAAGTTTACGATTCCCGCCATCTGAACTCTGACCCATAGCTTCCTTATCTGATAGCTACCAAATCTTCCACATACCTATGTGAGTTTTTAAATTTACTCCACTTATCCCAGGTTCCTGAGTATGACACATGAAAGTTTTTCTGAACGGCTGTAAGCTCCTCCATTTCACTATAATGATCAATTATTTGGAACCATGAACGAATACATGGTTCTAATTGGGATCATCAAGACCTAGAAATATTCACCTTTGCCGCGTTCAGCAGAAATGGCAAGAGAGATCTGCTATATTTTGCAACTGGGTTTTCCGTACAGTGGAATTGACAGGTCCATGGTTCTAGTGGAACCACTTGCTCAGTTATGTCAAGTTTATACTCAATTACCTTCTGCCAATAACCACAAATAATTGGGCATGACCACCATATATGTTCTAATGTACTGTCTAAACTACAATTCCTCCAACACTTCTTTGAGTACTCCTTATAAACTTTCCACAACCTTGAAGGTGTTAAATACGATCTTGATAGCAATTTATAATTGCTCTCTTCCACTTTTGAGCTCATCGAAGAGGTATGCAACAGTTGGAGCATCCTATTTCTCTGCTCTACCGTTAATGTATTACCAAAGTCCTCCTCCCAGTGAGCTAAAAAGCCTGGATATCCAGCTGAGGAAAGATCTATCAGGGCCCGATAGAATCGAGATACCATAGGTCTCCGTGACCTGGTGCTATGTAACACCTGTTCAAATTGGTTTAACTCTGATAATGTTCTAAGTGGTGAGGATTAACAGTTAACAAATGTGCCAGTTGTCTATAGCACCAAAAATCCCAACTTTATGGTCCCCATCTTTCCCGTATTTCATCTAGGGACACAATCCTACGATTCTTAGTAATATGATGCATTTGCATACCTCTTGCCAGGTATGAAAAAAACTTATGACCTAATAAACGTAGTAGGGGGTAATTGTATGACTACCTATATTGCTGATGTATTGAATCCCATATTTTAAAAGTTGTTACTGCAAGAGGTGAAGTTTCACTGGAGAACGCTCTATAATTCCGTGGTATCTATAGCACAGCTCTCAATTTGGTCTCACACAAATTCTCCTCTAGTACTGCCCATTTTTTATCAGATGTGGGAGACATCTATTCCACTATACACGAGAGTGACGCCACCATGTAATATTTACTAAAATCTGGAAGGCCCAATCCCCCCTTCAGTTTAGGGTGTGTAAGTCTTATATGAAATCCTTACATGACCCGAACCCCAGACGACTTTGTTAACCCTAGATTATATTGAAGCTAGATATTTCCTGGGGATCCTCATAGGAACGTCTGAAATAGGAACAGAAATTTGGGCAAAATATACATTTTTACCACATTTATCCTGCCCAGCCAAGATACTGCCACATGTTTCCATCTACTGAGATCCTCCTTCAATCCATCCAACACAGGTGCATAGTTAACCTGAAACAGATCGGACAGCTGAGACGTTAAATAAATCCCAAGGTATTTCAGCTTCTGTCCCTGCCAACTAAAGGAAAAAAAGAGGTCGTAATTGAGCCTCTACTCCCCAAGGGACATTAGTATTCAGTATCTCTGATTTATTTATAGTTATTTTAAAATTAGAAATTTGACCAAATAGCCCCAATTCTTTCAATAAGTTTGGGATAGTTATATGTGGCTGCTGGATATTAAAAAAAAGTATGTCGTCCGCATAAGCTGCTAACTTATGACAGTGTCCTCCCAACGTAAAACCTGCATACTGGGATTTTGCCTAATTGCACTTAACCTCCCTGGCGGTATTCCCAAGTCTGGCTCGGGGTTAATTTTCCATACCAGGAGCGGTAACCCCGAGCCAGACTCAGTTCTAAAAATAAAGCAAAGAGAATAGGAGAAAGGGGACACCCTTGCTTGGTGCCATTAGCAAGGTGAAAAGGCTGTGATAGAGATCCATTAATTTGAATCTATACTATCAGCAGATGGTGCATTGACTATAGTCTACTTATCGTTCTCGGGCCAAACCCCAAATATTCTAAAGTACTAAACAGATAATTCCAGTCCACCCTATCAAATGCTTTTTCAGCATCGGTAGAGAGCTGTGATCTCCTACATGCATAGACGATACTAGAGATCGTCCTCAGGACACTATCCTGGGCTTCTCTACCCAGAATAAAGCCTGTTTGATCAGAGTCAATTAATTTTGGGAGAAACGGCTGTATTCTAAAAGCAAATACCTTTGCGTACATATTTTAATATCATTATTCAACAAGGAGATCGGTTTATAGTTTGCCGGGTTCGTACGAACCTTTCTCGTTTTGGGGATCACTGTAATATGTGCTGATGTAGTTTCCTGTGCTAGATGTCCCCCTTGTGTAAGTGAGTTACTATAGTCTAGTAGGTGAGGTAAAAAGTATTTCTTGAAATGTTCTATAATAAGCTACAGTAAACCCATCAGGGCCCAGGCTTTTACCTATTGGTATAGAGCCTAGTGCCTTTTTCAATTCCTCCAATGTGACATCTTTATCCAAGGCCGCCCTTGCCTCTATTTCTATCTTTGGTAATACTCTACTAGATAAATACTGTTGAATCTTCTTCTTACACAGAGCTAATTGGTCTCCTATTTCCCCCCCAGATACATTGTACAAGGAGTGATAAACAAGTGATTGACCTAAAAGTAGCCACAATCTCTGGAGTGGAATATATCATCTGGTCCTTAATAGACTTAACTTTAGAGATAAAATCTCAATGATCTCATCTGACGCAAGGCTATTGCCAATAATTTACCTGACTTATCCCGCATTCGTAAAATCTCCTTGAGACCAAAGAAAAAACATGTTTAGTCTGTTAGAACAATAATTTCTTTAGTTACACTCTCAATGCGAGTAGGTCTGCCAAATGCGATATTTGCAGAGAGCGTTTGTGCATGGCTTCTAGTTTATTTATTTATTTGACTTACAAGATCCTTTACCCTGCGCATGCGTTCCCTTTTTTTTCTTGCCCCTTGAGATATCAGCCTGTCCCTAAAAACCGCTTTATGCGATTCCCACAGTACAGCCGAAGAGGAGAGGATAATATATTTTCCCTAAAAAAAATCCTTTAGGTCCTGTTCAGTCTCCCTTTGTATTCCCTGATCCCTAAGTAGGGCTTAATTAAGCTTCCAGCTAAAGGGCCAGGGTAATGATGGCGCAAAAGAAATTAACGCTGATACTGGGTGATCCGACAATGTAATTGGAAGAATTTCTGCACAGTATACACTGGGTATGTCATGATGTTCCACCCATATATAGTCAATTCTAGTATATGTGTTATGCACATTAGAATAAAAAGAATAGTCCCTTTCTGTTGGAAATCCAAAAGGGAGGTTAATGTTTGCCCAAAGAAGGAACTCTGATGTTGGTTGGGACCATAAACCGAAGCAAGTGTAAAACATTTATTGTTAATAGTCCCCTTAACAAAAAGGTATCTCCCTTCCTTATCTGACATAAATTCCTTGAGCACAAAGGGAGTTCCTCTACTCAATCCAATGGCAACTCCTCGAGACCGTTTGTTGTCAGAATAACTATGAAACCATTGAAAATTAAATGAGTCAAGACCAATCTTTGATTCAGCTGTTAAGTGTGTCTCTTGAAGAAAGTCCGTTACTCCTTATCCACCGCGTCACTCTCCAGTAATGGTTCTCTAAGGGTAACTCTGTCAGCTGCAACATTGTGACTCATGGGACCCGCTCCTGGCGTTGCGTGAGGTCCAATCTGAGCTTTCCTTCTCCTCATGGCCGTGTCGATGAGGAGTTGCTGGTTCCCGACGCTCCATGATATAGTCCCCTCTCTCCCCGTCTGACCCGCTGTTTCATTTTGTTTACGATCGTCGGCTGCGTGTGTGTTCAGGCAGAGAAGAGCGTCTATCTCGTCAGCTCCGTGGCATCTGGGCGGATACACAGGAGGCAGATGGAGGGATACAGTGGCATTGCTGAGTCGCCAGGACCGTTCGTCCGAAAGGAGCCCAGCGCTAGGTACCGTATATACTCGAGTATAAGCCGAGTTTTTCAGCCCATTTTTTTTGCTGAAAAGTGCCTCCCTCGGCTTATACTCGAGTCAGCGTCTCGAGCTGGTGGGGTTTCTTCTTACTTACCTCGCCGAGCGTCGCGTCACTGCTGCTCCGGTGGGTGGCGCTCCGAGCGGGGTCATCTGGCAGTCTCCGAGGTAAGTAAGAAGAAAAAAAAACCCCCGCAGCGCCAGTAAAGCAGGGGAGCAGGGATGAGTCAGCGGCGCGCTGATCAGGCGAGAGGAGCTCCAGGTGGGGTTGTAATTTAGCGGGCAGGCACCTCTGAGCCAGCTAAATTAGGACCCCACCTGGAGCTCCTCTCGTCTGATCAGCGCGCCGCTGACTCGTCCCTGCTCTCTCCGTGATGTGATGATCCGATCACCGGCACACAGTGAGTGAGGGGAGGGGAGGGAGGGGGGGTAGAGAGAGAGATTAATTAAGCAATTATATATGTATTGTCTGCACTGTATTAGCAGTATATACTCTATGTAGAGTATATACTGCTAATACAGTGCAGACAATACATTTACAATGATACTAACATGAATGTATTAAATGATCTGTATGTAGCCCTGTACTATGGATCATTTAACCCATTCATGTTAGCAGAGGATCATTGTAAATGTATTGTTGCAGGCACTCTATATGTACATGTACTATATACTACATATAGAATGCACTGAACAATAGATTTACAATTATCCTCTGCTAATATGAATGGGTTAAATGATCCGTAGTACATGATATGTAGCCCTGTACCCCCTTTTCCACTTACAGAGCTAGGTTATTGTTTTTCTTTTAAATAAATATTCATGTAATTTTATTGGTATCTATCTTCATTTTGTACATTTACCAGTAGCTGCCTCATTTCCCACCCTCGGCTTATATTCGAGTCAAGACTTTTTCCCAGTTTTTTGTGGTAAAATTAGGTACCTCGGCTTATATTCGGGACGGCTTATACTCGAGTATATACGGTAATCGTTATACGAGGCCGTCCGCCATCATCACAAATCCACGCCCCACCACAACATGGATAGTTTTAGAAGGTTACTGAGTAGATGTGTTTGGTGAGAAAGGTGTTGTAAAGAAGCAAGATGTTGTTGGAGGAATTAATGGACCTTTGCAGAGTGAAGTGAGCTGTGATTGAGGCAGCATTGGTCTGTGGTTGGGTGCTAAATGGTGGGGAAAGGTCAGATGTGACAGGAGGATACCTTAAGATGATGGAGGTTATAAAAGGTTGCTGGAGAGAGGTGAGGTGAGATCAGATGATTCATAGAAGTGACTGGGGAGGGGGGTGATGGGGGACAGTGAATAATGAGGCCAAGAAGGAATGTATGCTAGTGGGGTGGGCGAAGGAAGTTGAGATAACCAGGGATGGATGCTTGTCTGGGGGGAGCCAGGTAGGGTTTCATGTCAGCAGATAAGGGGGAAGCGAGATGGCCAGGAAGGGATGTATGTCAGCAGTGAGGGAGAAGGCTGTGGAGGAGGTATGTCAGCGGTGGGGAAAAAGGCTGGGGAGGGATGAATCTCAGGACCCAGGGGGTGAAGTGGCTTTAGAGGGATGTATGTCAGCCAGAGAAGGAGTGGAGGTGGCCGGGGAGAGATGTATGTCAGTAAAGTGGGGCAGGCGGTGAAGTGGCCAGGGAGGGGTGTATAGTGGTGAGGTAGCTTAGCAGTGATAAATGTTGAGGGGGCAAGGTGGCCAGAGTGGGATATATGTAAGCAAGGGGTGCATGAGTTGGCCAGGGAGGAATACATCTTAGAGGCCACATTCCTTCCACCTAGGCAAGGAGCATATCAATGCAGGGGCTGCAGAGAGTCCAGTGGTGGTGTTGAGGAAAGGGAAGACTTGGCAGACTAAAGTGAGTCCACAAGCACATATCACAACTTCTCCTCGGTTCTCTGCTTTCATTCATGATGCAGGGTTGAGCAGGCATTTGAAGAGGAAGAAGTGCTGGACAGTGCTGGAGGGGGCATTTGTGAGAAAGTTGGGGAGGTGGGGGTTGGGGAAGAGGTGTCCAATCAGTGAAAGAAGTGCTAGGGGGACATATGTAAGCGGGGAATGTGAGCATAGAGTTGGTGGGTCTTTGGATGAAGGTGGTAAATTAAGTCTGCAATTTTTTTAAGGATTTAAATCTGTGAAAATTAGACAGTGTAGGAAGGTAAGGCAATGCTCTTGACCATTAGACATGTGCAAAAAAAATGTTTACGAAACAAATGAAAAGCGTTTCCATTCGTTTCATCAAGGAAGACCAATTTTTCTGCTGTTTCGGATTCGAAGGCAACGAGCCTCCAAATCCGAAACCGAACACCATCACCGAACACATGTCGGCCAGCAGCGTGTTCTGTGCTTGCGTGCCGCCATCTTTGAGTGAATCTTGGTATACACCAAGATTGCGGCGCCCATATTGGTGTATACCACGATATACTCAAAAGGGGTGGTGCACCTGCACAGAACGAGCCGGTGGGCGATATGGCCACCGGTTGTTCAGTGTGTGACGCCACACTTAAAATGCAGAACGAGCGGTGGCCAAGTTGGCCACCGGCGCATTTTGCACTTGCGTGCCGCCATCTTTTAGTGTATCTTGGCATATAATAAATTCATTATTTCAGATTCGGACGAACGACCGAATCAACTCAATTTAGTTGATTTGTAGGTTCGTCCGAATCCGAATGCACATGTCTATTGACCACTCAAAATCTGTTTTAGTATGAAATTTGTGGCATGAAACAATCCACTACAACCCCATTGATGAATGTGCAGAGATATTTCATTTCTTTCTATCAGGAAACATTTTTTGATAGCTTCTGTTAAACTGTAAAAAAAATTATCCACAATAGCTTTAAAGCTGAAAGCTTTATGTTTGTAAACACCACACAGTAAAGGTTAAGTGAAGGGCTCCACTTGTATGCCTTCATCCATTCACCAAAAGCATTGTATTTATTCACAGCATGCTTTGTCTTGATTGAACAAGGGTAGAGGAGGGGCAGATACAAGACTGACAATAAGTACTATCCTTGTCGCACTCCTTACCGATATGTCCCTTGTAGTGGGGGGTGCTCGCAGTGACCGCGGATGGCGCCGTGAATGTCAGCAAAATTGTAGAAATGTCACTAGCACACCAATCCTTTTAAGATAGCAAAAGCTTCATTTATTGACGTTTTTTGTCATATGACCAAACAAGCGCTTTCGGGACCGTGCAGGGTCCCTTCATCAGGTCCCGTCAATGCTAAAGCCTGATGAAGGGACCCTGCGAGATACAAGACTGAAGCTCCCCTCTTCCATTCACAGAACGCTTTGCATCCTGTGAAAAAGATACAAGGCTTTTAGGGAGGGTGGTAGAAGTGGGTTCCATTTCTATTTAAAGTGATACTAAACTCAGGAGTTAAATCTTAAAAATACATTCAACTAATAACAAAAATGTATCTTATTTGTGTATCACTCAGCTGTAGATCCTCCAATCATCTCTGAATTAGTGCTGACACAGTCCTTCCTTCTGTAGGGTTTTTGCTTTTGTTCCTCATGGTCCCTATGTGTGTTGAAAAGTAGCCACCACTCTAAGCTTCTTCCGTTTGATTGACCATACCTTCAAGACAAATTAGCTAACTAAACGTGAGACTGTAGTCAGGCCCAGATTCCCCACAAGGCCAACGAGGCCTGGCCTCGGGGCGGCAGGGCGCAGAGGGGCGGCAGCATTTGTGGAATCCCCGACGCCCGGAACATGCCATTCCGGGTGTCGGGCTGTAAGTTGCTTTCTACATTAAGCCCTTGTTCCCCCCACCACTGCCACCCCGCCCCCCACACACACACTTACCTCTCTCCTCGCTGGCTCCAGTTTCCGGACTCCGCCACCGAGTCTCTCCTCACTGACAGCCGATGCGGTGAGCAGAGCGGCAGGGTAGTCTCCGGCCACCTAAATTAGGACCCGGAGACTGCCAGATGACCCCGCTCGGAGCGCCAACCACCGGAGCAGCAGTGACCCGACGCTCGGCGAGGTAAGTAAGAAGAAACCCGACCAGCTCGAGACGCTGACTCGAGTATAAGAAGAGGGGGGCACTTTTCAGCAAAAAAAATGGGCTGAAAAACTCGGCTTATACTCGAGTATATACGGTAAGTAGAAACTGATAAGTAATGATTAAAACAAAAAATAAAAAGGTGATTCAAAAGTATAAAATAATAAGAAGATTAGATAACACATTCTAAAAATAAAAATGCAAACGATAAGATAAAAAATTGAAAAAGGTAAAATAAAAAATATTAAAAAAGTGATAATAAATGTTAAAAAAAATAAAGAAACAATAAAAAAAATGAAAACTAACCCTGCCGCCCCTGCAGTGGTCACCTTACAACACACACAGGGACCATGGGGAACAAAAGTAGCCACCCTTCAGAAGGAAGGACAGTGTCAGCACTGTATTTTTAAGATTGTGGAATTGTTCAAGAATCTTTTGGACGATTTCTTAAGGGACCGTAATATACAGGGGTACAGGTACTCCTAGAATGAGATCCTAATAGGTTGGACTTGATGGACTAATGTCTTTATTCAACCTCAAATACTATGTAACTATGCAACTCTTGAGTTTAATGTCACTTTAACTCACTTCACACAAGCATCAGATAATACCTAAAATCTGTAATAAAGCCAGCCTGAAGGAGGTGATCATTTCACACCTTGGGGTCAATTCACAAAGCTCAGCGTTATGAGAGTAGAAGTTAATTTATCTGTCCTTATTTTACCACTCTTTATTTTACTGGCTGAAACATGCAATTCACAAAAGCCGGAATCGTTAATGCACACGCAGTTTAACGTTCCTTAAGCAAGTGTTATTTTAACATCACAGACTTTATTTTATCTATTGGTGTGATAAAATAAGGTTTTGGGTGTTATTTTAACACTTTTGCAGTGCATTTTGGTAGCAGAAGGGGTGGAGCAGATGCCTAAATTACTGTTACTTTCACTTTCACCACACAAAAGGATTCCACATAGAAGGAAGGAATATATTCCATATTCGCCACATGCATACTAATTTTACATTTGGTAGAGAAGAAATCATATAGAAATAACTAACTTTTTTTCTGAACGGAATGAATATATGAAACATTAGATTTATTTAGATCTACATCTGTTGACAATCAGGCAGTGTAGGGAGAGCAATCAATTCTCCTTACCACCTATAAAGCCTGTCTTGATATTAAATATGTTGCATGGAACAATCCACTTGCTCTACAACCCCCACTGAAGTGTGTCCAGGGACATTTGATTTTTGATGTCATGTGAGATTTGCCACTAACCTCAAACTGTAAAAAATCATCTACATTTGTAGAAGGATAAAAACTGTAGAAATGACAACTACATGCCATCTTCTTCTGTACGTAAAAGCATTAAACCATATGAAAATGAAGAAAAAAAGGTTCCATTTTATATACCTCATGTCATCTCAGTGCAACAAGCATCAGATAACGCCTGAAATCTGTCATAACGCCACCCTGAAGGAGGTGATAAATCTACGTCTCAATAACGAGTGATAAAAGGACCTTTTCCTTT
>NW_017307632.1:229046-254899 GCF_000935625.1 Nanorana parkeri
TAACTTTTTTTCTGAACGGAATGAATATATGAAACATTAGATTTATTTAGATCTACATCTGTTGACAATCAGGCAGTGTAGGGAGAGCAATCAATTCTCCTTACCACCTATAAAGCCTGTCTTGATATTAAATATGTTGCATGGAACAATCCACTTGCTCTACAACCCCCACTGAAGTGTGTCCAGGGACATTTGATTTTTCATGTCATGTGAGATTTGCCACTAACCTCAAACTGTAAAAAATCATCTACATTTGTAGAAGGATAAAAACTGTAGAAATGACAACTACATGCCATCTTCTTCTGTACGTAAAAGCATTAAACCATGTGAAAATGAAGAAAAAAAGGTTCCATTTTATATACCTCATGTCATCTCAGTGCAACAAGCATCAGATAACGCCTGAAATCTGTCATAACGCCACCCTGAAGGAGGTGATAAATCTACGTCTCAATAACGAGTGATAAAAGGACCTTTTCCTTTTGTGAATTGCATTTCAAGCATATTTTATCACTCCAGTTGTTAAAATAACGTCTGAATAGTTAAAATAACATCTGGATAGTTAAAATAACATCTGAATAGTTAATTTAGCACTTCTTAAAAAAAGGAAGCGTTATTGAGTTTTGTGAATTGACTAACTCTAAACAGCAACTATATAACAAGCGATATCAATGAAATAACGGCCGAAATGAAGAAAATAAGCTTTGTGAATTGACCCCCTTGATTCACACCTTGATAACAAGTGATAAAAGGAATTACGTTATAAGCATATTTCAACATTCTGGTTGTTAAAATATTATTTGAGTAAGTAAAAAAAGACTGACTAGGTAAAATAACGTTTCACATTGTACTGCCATAAAAATAAAGGTCTAATTTTGAGTTTTGTGATTTGAAAAGCAACTACATAAATTGTGATATCGAAATGAAGAAAAAAAGCTTTGTGAATAGACGCTAATGTGTTGAAGCCAGAGACAGCCAGAAAACTGGTATCTCTAAAAGAAGGTGCAGTGCCAATAGGTTGCCATCTACTGGCAACCTATTGGCACTGCAGCAATGTAAATAAATATGTAACTAATTTTGTTTAGTCATATTTGTTACATTAGAATGATTCGATTTCTGTTTTATTTTGGCAAAAGTAGTTATTTGTTATGCTGAGTCGATTTGTAATTTCGGATGGTCGGTTGTTCGTTATTACATACAATTCATTTTTTTCCGGAAGACTGGCTATATATCAACTTTTAATAAAAGACCCAAACTATCACATCATGACATCTGAATGAAACTAATGAATCCGAATTAATTTGTTGTTTTCGTTTTAATTTCTTTGGATTCGTTGAAATTTGTTAGTATTGTTATTCGGAGATTCGGATACATCAGAATCTCCGAATAACGCAAATTCGTCCGAATTTCAATTTGTACCGAAAGAATTGCACATCTTTAGTTACTGTGCAGGTATTCAGGCAGCTGCGGGTGGCACAGCTGCTAAATACAATAGTCAGCAGTGGAGAATACTCCTTCTACACTCTTTAGCGTGGATGGGAGAATCTGTTAATTTTCTCTCGTTCATTCTGTGTATGGCTAACATGTTGTATACCTCTCTCAAACCCCTATTTTTCGTTTTTTTTTCTATATATATATATATATATTCAGAGGGGGAGAGGTGCAATTAGGGAGCTACTGTTGAGGCCGACTCAAAAGTTGATCATTTATCTACTGCTAGCAAGCATAAGATATATGCCCCATGATTTAACAAAAATTAAAAAGTATGCAAATACCTAATTACGTACCTGTTCCAGCGCCACTCACTCCTGGCTGAAGAATTCCCGGCTCCTGAATGGCTGTGAAGGAGGAAGTGTGCATGTACATGCGCAATAGAGTGGAAGGGTGAGAAAACACAATGGGGTCTATTCACAAAGCTGCCGAGGGCAGCCGAGTGAATGACCGATCAGAAGTGAAGTGAGCCGAACTTCGTTCGGCTATTCACTTCAGGCTGGTACGGCTGATTTCAGCCGTAACAGTGAATTGATGCAGCTGGGAACGCGCACGCCGGAGTTCGTGGGACACAAGAAGTCTGCGCTAGATCAGAGACCGACACCAGCACTGGAGGGAATGTCGGAAACGAGTGGAATGAGGAAGGTGATCGCATCAAGAGGCATAAAAAAGGTGAGTGCTTACAGCAGCATTGGGGTGGGGACTTTAATGTTAATGAAGGATTCTGCATTGGCAAAAAGAAGTTTTTCCATTAACACACTTTTCATACCTCTGCTTTATAGTGTATAGCCATATCATAACAACCTAAATGTCAATTATCAAATGGTGCTTCTTAATTGGCTAATTATTACTGAGGATTTGGTTTCAGCAGTGTTCTAACTTGAGGTTACTACTGGCAATATCTAGAAAAATTAACAATCTAGAAAGTTTAAATATGTGTAGCATACATATTTGTAGTGAGAGTAAGTATCTAGTACCTTCCTAACATGCCCTTTAATTTTGTTTCTGCTACAGTATATCCATCCTACTGCTGTCATGTGGCTCCATCTACTGGCGGTGTTGGGTCTGATCCTTCTGTACAGATGGTATAGGCAGAATCAGATACTGGAGAATCTCTTAGACAAATATGTCTTTATTACCGGATGTGACACTGGATTTGGTAACCTGTTGGCAAAACAGCTGGACAGCCATGGGATAAATGTTCTGGCTGCTTGTTTGACAGAGAAGGGGGCACAGATTCTGCAAAAAGAGGCATCCAGTAGACTTCAAACAGTAATACTGGACGTAACTGACAGTCAAAGTGTCAGTTCTGCTGCCAAGTGGGCTTCCACTCTTGTTAAAGAAAAAGGTGACTAATGCATTTTCAGCATTTATAATTTAATTGTGCATGTTTATTTCTAATTTACTTTATCATAAATGTGCATATATCTCTGGTTAGCAGCTAGGTTTATAGAAACACAATGGGAATATAAACTGAGAAGAAAAAGCTTAGGAGTAATGAAAAGTTTTAAATTCATGACATTTCTCTCTACATATTTTGTAAATATATTGAATGGAGTATAGGCATTTTTAGTTATTCAGAATCAAAAATTTTTAATTCAGAAGTGAAAATGTTTCTCTCTGGAGACTAATCGTTCAGCCCTTGGGTTGAAACGCATTGACCACAACAAGGTGGCATTCGCTACACAACCCAGGACAGGTTCATTCAGTCCACCTATATATAAATGTGTAAAAAATAAGTCAAGGCAACTGGACTTACTCTATTTTTCTAGAAGACGCTTCACTGGACATCCGACCAGCTTTCTCAATTCAGAATGACTTGTACAAAAAATTATCTGGTAATAAATATTGTGAATGTCGCTCCAATCCACATAATCTGTTAGTCACAACCCGGTGTTGATTGCATTTGAATAATTGGAGTCTAGGAGTTGTTATTAACCTGCCCAGAGAGAGGTGTTAAAACAGCATTGTGGCAGACAATAGGTGAAAGAAAGCTATAGATCTACTACCACAGCCATTGATCGGGCTATGTATCATCACCTCTACCCTGGTGAAGTCCCTCCGTGTATATATGGACTTCAAGAAAAATACAGCAAGTCCAGTTGCCTTGACTTATTTTTTACAGATATACCATGACCTGGATGAATGAGAAACTTCACAGACACCTACAGGTGAAACTCGAAAAATTAGAATATCGTGCAAAAGTTCATTTATTTCACTAATGCAACTTAAAAGGTGAAACTAATATATGAGATAGACTCATTACATACAAAGCAAGATAATTCAAGCTGTGATTT
Organism: Nanorana parkeri; assembly: GCF_000935625.1. Taxonomy (NCBI): domain Eukaryota; kingdom Metazoa; phylum Chordata; class Amphibia; order Anura; family Dicroglossidae; genus Nanorana; species Nanorana parkeri. The sequence goes on from NW_017307632.1 coordinate 232,832, forward strand.
GTCATAATTGTGATGATTATGGCTTACAGCTCATGAAAACCCAGATCCACAATCTCAGAAAATTTTTGGCAGTGTGGGCAGGTGCCAAGTCCTGCTGGAAAATGAAGTCAGCATCCCCATTGAGCTCATCTGCGGAAGAAAGCATGAAGTGCTCCAAAATCTCCTGGTAGACGGCTAAGTTGCATTAGTGAAATAAATGAACTTTTGCACGATATTCTAATTTTTCGAGTTTCACCTGTATATATAAAGGTTTTAGCTTCTGCATAATATTTTAAGTGGCTCTTCTTGTTTGAAAAAAAACAAGAATTCTAAAAAAGCTGCCTATGGAACCCTGTAGTGCCGCAATGTACATCAGATAGAAGCACCATGTGCAAAGAGGGATGCTGGAATCCAAAAACCCCTAAAGTGTATCAGATGTGAAATATATGCTAAAGGCCGTAGCTCTTGAAGAAAGCAAAGTGGGGACCCATTTTGACCAATGGAGAAGTAAGCATTAAGAGTCTTCTTTTGCAGGTTGATTCGCTTAGATTTGTTCTCAAAATTTGATGTTATGAGGCAAAACTCATAAGTCTAAATCTATTAATTAGCCAATGCAATTAAACACTGTAAATGTTTAATGGGTGTGTTCAATAAAGACACAAGATATTAGAATTGTTTGTGTGTTGTCAGCTTAAGCACATTGAGGGAGATTTATCAAAACTGTAGCAGACAAAATCTGGAGCAGCTGTGCATGGCAACCAATCAGCTTCTCTCTTTCATTTTCAAATCTTAATTAAACAGACTGGAGGTAGAAGCTGATTGGTTGCCATGGGCAACTGCTCCAGATTCTAACTGCTCCAGTTTTAATTCCCCTCACTGTGTTTGTCTACTGTTGTGACTTACTGTAGATGAGAATCAGATCACATTTTATGGCAAATTACACATACTTTTTCTTGCCACTGTATGTATACAGTTCATGGTAAAATAGTTTATGATATGCTTACAATAGGATGCCTTTTCAACTATTTATTCTTCTTTCCATATGTGCTATGATAGGTATGTAAACAGGTTTAATGACCACGAAGATCACTGGGGCTCAAATGGTTGCCCTTCCTCATCAGCTCTCCTGACAATAGCAGAAAAAAGTAATGTTTTAAAAATTATTTTTCTCACATCAAACACACAGCAAACACAACTTTATGCATGGATGCACAAGAAAATGTAACCTTACCATGCAACAACACCACACTGTAGGTATTGCTTAATTGATAATAGAACACTTTCCTATTTTCTTTTTTAAAGGAGAACTGTGACAATGAGACTGTCACAGGTCGGCTCAGTAGATCAGGAGGTGAGAGAACACATACCGGCGTTCACTCATCTCTCGATCCTGTCACGGCTCTCTGCCGTGACAGGGGAGGGGCTGGATTTCCCCTCTCCCCGCTCCGATCTGCCAGCGCATTATGGCGAAAATCCTTAACCCCATAGTTCTTCTTTAAAGTGACCCTGTAGTTAAAATTAAACTTAGCAGAACTTTGTGGCTGCAAAAAAAACAGTGTGAAGCAGTTAGAAGGTCAGATTTTCATAGTGTATACTGGGCAGATTCCCTCAAGGAAGTACGGTAATAGATTTCTAAAATACTGTAGGTAGAGGGAAAAAAATATTAAAATAATAACACACAAAGCAGAAAGCAATGGCAGATGTTGAATGCCTATGAAGTTTTTGTAAGACGTAATATTTACAGTACATGCTCTCTCAATAAAATGATTACCGTTGTATAAAGCAACTCACACAGGGCTTGGCGAACAAATTGCCTGGGAGCTAAGTGGCGTAAAAAATTTGGATTTGAACTGTTTGGGATATATACCTGTCGGTCCAGTTAACTCCAAATTCTACTCTATTTGACAGTCAATGTAACAGTTTTTTTTGTCATGGAAGCCATGTATGCCAGTGATATCTCTATAAACACAGTTATCATCAAGTTCCTTATTGTTAAGTATCCAGAAAGCTTCACCTTCCTTCTTCCTTTAGGGTTCCCAAAATTATTAAAATGTTGCCCTTCATTGCACTTCTCAAGTTTCAGCACTTCCTTCCTTGGTGACCAAAACTGAACCACATGCTCAAGCAGGGGGCGGACTGACAACACATGGGGCCCCCGGGCAATACAATATTATGGGGCCCCTTTGTGCTCCACCCATATACAAGCCCGATCCACAAGCCCCATCCACAGCCAAAGGGCTGCTGTACGGGCTATTCACAATAGCCCGTACAGCAGCCGAAGGCAGTTGAGCAGCTCGGACGAGCCGAACCCATAGGCTTCAGCTTGGCTGAGTCGTATTCAAAGCCGAAGCAGAGAGAAAGGTCAGCCAAAGCAGACCGATCTCCACGCAAATGACAGCTGGGCGGAGTCAGCCGTGAACTCATGGCTGGCTCCGCCCAGTTGTAATGACAGATCAGCGTCCCCAAATGACCAGGGGAAGCATGATGTGTCATTAAATAATAACAACTGGGCGGAGCTGGCCGTGACGTCACAGCCAGCTCCACCCAGTTGTTATTTATTGTCCGGGACCTACGAGAAGACTTAAGCAGGTGCCGGCCAACAGGAAACAGGATGTGCGTCGGTTTTTTTTTTCTTTCAAATATTTTTAATTTCCTATTTTTTTACATTTTTGAACAATTTTTCTACATTTTTTTTTCTCATTCATTTAACTTTTTTTCTATTCTGCTCGCTACCACAGAGGTACTGAGCAGAATAGCCAACCAGAATGTCGCTCGCGGCATTTGGCTATTTACTTATTGCCATTCGGCACCTATGAGAATAGGGGTGAACGGCAGAGAGTGAGCTGCCGGAGCTTTGACTCGGCCAATCCATATGTTGGATCGGCTAAGTCGAACTCCTTCTGCACTTCGGCCAATGTACGGCTGATTTTAGCTGAAATCAGCCCTACAAGGCTGAAGTGAATAGCCGAACAGCGTTCAGCTCACTTCACTTCGGCTTCGTTATTCAGTCGGTGCATAAACCCCATAGCGTTGTGCACGGGATGCAAACCCTATATGTGAAACAACTGCATGGATTCCACTCGTTTGCAGCTATTATATAGTCGCGAACGTACAGAATCCGCTGGATTATCGTGCTTGCACTATTTTGGGGGCCGTGCGGTTTCATACCGCATGGTTCCGCAATAGTCTGGACAAAGCACATAAAAGTACATTGTTTTTTTATGTTTAGAGCGGCTCTGCTCGTATTTGGACAGCCGCTCTAGTGTGAATGGAGCTTTAAACCGAGCGACCCCCAAAATACTGCAATCGCGATAATCCGTCAGATTCCGCACGTTTGCGGCTATACAATGGCCGCAAGCGAGCAGAATCCGTGCAGTTCACATATAGCATTTGCATCCCGTGCGGGCTCCCACATGAAAAACCGCACGGGAAACGCAAACGCTGTATGTGAATAGAGACTAAAAGGTTAAAAATCTTCCCATTTACAGTTCAAAAAAAAAAAAGTTATTAAATTCACTTGCCAGCATCAGGGCTCCCGATCACCAGGTTCCAGCAGTCCGGATTTTTGTAGAACTCCTCCAGTGGGGGGCCCAGGGCCGGATCTCAGTGGGGCCCCCGCATGCATGAGGCTTTCGTGCCTCCGTCCCTCCATCCGCCCTTCGCGGTAGGTCCGCCCCCAACCCACACGCCCCCACCTCGGAGCTCTTCTCGGCCGCTGTAGGAGGTGCGGCTCTGTTAAAGCGGCAACGGCAGTGTATAGTGGGCCCAGGAGGCGGGCGACACTGCCGTCGCCATTTTAACAAACCCGCGCCCTCCTCCATGCGGGCTGAAAAGGGCATGGGGGTTCGGTGACAGGCCCCCTCTTTGGCCGCGGGCCCTCGGGAATGCCCGACTGCCCGTATGGTCAGTCCGCCCCTGTGCTCAAGTACATCTCTGCTATACATGCACATTTCCCCATGTTTTGTTTCTTTAAAAATGCTGCAAAGCCAGACTAATATCTGTTGATCTGCTAATAATCCAGTGAGCTCGTAACAGTGAGCTGACAAAGCTGCTCTTGCTGCTCCCAAATAGCATTGCCAGCCAAAGAACTGTTACCAGCCAATACTCTGTTTAAATCTTCTCAATAGCTAGATGTAGTGGGGGCTATGGCCATTACACATGCTTTAACATATGCCAACCTATAACTTCGTGGTGAAAGAGAATATTAACCTTTACCTAGTGGTGGAAGAGAATATTTTTTGTCCTCACTCAGAATCTGTGCCCTATCTTCCAACAAAGGAATAGATGACATTTTGGATTTTTTTGGGCCAGTTAGTGTGCCACTATTAAATGGCAGTATTGCTTTTGTTGAGTAATATTAAAACCGGACGATAAATATTGATACTTGGGCTGTTCACTTTTTTGTAGTGTAATACTCAAAGGAGAACTATGGGGTTAAGGCTTTTACCCGTAGTTCTCCTTAGGGTAACGGGAGGACACAAATTAGCGTCCTCCCGTCACCCTAAGCTATTACACATACCTATGCCAATCCACTTCGACCCTTTAAGAAAGATGAAGGTAGCAAGATAACCACTTACCTGTGTAGAAAACCCATCAGTACCATCTTTAATTTTAATAGCAGCGTTACATGTAGCACTTGTATAAGCATACATTTAAAGGAGTAAAATGATATGCATAATGCTCTCATCACTTGACATTGTTGTTCATTTTGCAGGTCTCTGGGGCCTAGTGAACAATGCGGGCATTGGTATTCCCGGAGGCACCAACGAATGGCTTACCAAAGATGATTTTATGAAGGTTATAAATGTAAATTTACTGGGTACCGTGGATGTTATACTTCATTTCTTGCCCTTGATCCGAAAAGCAAGAGGGCGAATCGTCAATGTAAGCAGTGTGGCTGGTAGAATAAATATCACTGGTGGAGGATATTGCATATCCAAATATGGAATAGAATCATTTTCAGACAGTCTTCGGTGAGGCATTATACTTTTTTTAAATATTGTAAATCTATTTTATGTAAGTAGAATAACAAACTCTTTCATTTTTTTTCTCAAAATAACCCTTGCTTCCCCTACTTATGTCAGGAATAAAGTCAATGTTGCAAGTGTACAGCTTGTAGTTATGTCCATTATTGTTTTAAAGAAAATTGTTTTCCAATAACCCGTGACCCCTTTCACCCATGTTAAAATGCCTAAATATAATATAAAAATATAATAATTAATCATGAAGCAGTTTTTACAGCCTCTTATAATGCAGTACCTTGTTAAAGATGATCTTTTCTTAAAAATGACGACAAATGCACCTTCAGAAATGTTTAGAGTGTATTTAGCTGCAGCAAAAGAGTAGCCAGTTAAATCTAGAGATGCACGTTACTCGCCTTTTGTAAGTGGACCAAAGCAACAGATTTACTTTAATGCCCCCCTCCTTAGCTGCACATACTCACCATTTCCTACCCTGATGTGATAGTGCTGGTCCAACCATCAAGCACCAGCACTGTTACATGAAATAAATGCAAGTGTCTACTTACTGTATGTTTTCATGGCTCCTTTATATTGGCTTTATCCCACTTGAATGAATTTGAAGTAAGATCATGTGTTTTGTATAATGTGAAGGCAGAGCTATCTAATTTACAGACATGATGATTAGATGATAAATATTGTTAACGTACTTATGTGTACAGCCATAGATCTACAAAAAGGGTGTATTTGCTTTCTCAATGTATTCTGATTTTTTTTTTTTTACTTTACTTGCACCATTGCTAACAACAAGTGAAGGATTTGTTAAAAAAAAATAAAAATGAATATGTCCATTCTGCTGATCCTGTGCTGGGCACTACTGGGGTTATTTTACTGGGGTCTCCCTTGCTATCTATAGCTTTCCCACTTAAGGAAGCCTTTTCCAAATCCGTTCCCAGTCTTCTGCAACTAGGCATGTAGAAGTGCAGGGAAATTATCCTGTTAGTATTTGCAAAAGGACTTTTGCACAGCCCAAACATGAGATGCATAAGCAGAGACATGATGTTTGTGTTACAATTCACCCAGTGTTGTGGTAGAATGCTATTATTGTAGTTGTATCTTTTAGGAGAGAAATGTATCGGTTTGGAGTGAAAGTGTGCATTATCGAACCCGGATTTTTCAGTACACAAATAACCAGTACAGATTTACATAAAGAAAATATAAAAAGATGTTGGGAGAAGTCCTCTGAGGAAATCCGAGAAGCCTATGGAGAAGAGTATTTTAGAAAAAGTGGGTAAAACGACACTATAATAAACTCCTTGAAAAAGATCTTCAATCAGAAAGCCATGATCTCTTTTAGAAATATATAAGTAGAAATGGGGTGAAAGTGGCTTACAATAATAAGAATCATATTTCAGTAAAAGAGAAATTAATTGTAAATATGGACTCAAATGGAGAAAGTAGTAAGTCTTTATCCAGAAGAGCAAACAAATCAACCTCAAACAATATTATGCAAAACCTGCAAAGCGTATTCAAACAAATATTCAAACATACTTTAAATGCAAAACCCCAGGCAGATAGAAAAGACACACATTAAGCAGCTCTGTATTCATTATAACTGCATTAAATGTGTTCTTTCAAACGCCAGCTGTGTAAGTACCTGAAATTGACTTGGTATCTGCCTCTTGCAGACCCTGTTTAGCAGTGGAGGCAGAAGCAGTAGTGCTCATGCTGGACATGCTGATAGGAGAAGAGAGCAGGGTAGAGACAAACTCATCTGCCTGAGCTTCCCTTATGATAATTGGAAGGACTTTACGAAGAAAAAAACGTTTTAACTCGTTGGAAAATCTGTGTGACCGGTTGCCAATTCTTCCCTTTCATATAGAGTAAAAGAAAATACAGTTGGGCAAAAAAGTATTTAGTCAGCCACCAATTGTGCAAGTTCTCCCACTTAAAAAGATGAGAGAGGCCTGTAATTGGCATCATAGGTAGACCTCAACTATGAGAGACAAAATGAGAAAACAAATCCAGACAAATCACATTGGCTGATTTGGAACAAATTTATTTGCAAATTATGGTGGAACATAAGTATTTGGTCACCTACAAACAAGCAAGAGTTCTGGCTCTCACAGACCTGTACCTTCTTCTTTAAGAGGCTCCTCTGTCCTGCACTCATTACCTGTATCAATGGCACCTGTTTGAACTTGTTATCAGTATAAAAGACACCTGTCCACAACCTCAAACAGTCACACTCCAAACTCCACTATGGTGAAGACCAAAGAGCTGTCGAAGGACACCAGAAACAAAATTGTAGACCTGCACCAGGCGGGGAAGACTGAATCTGCAATAGGCAAGCAGCTTGGTGTGAACAAATCAACTGTAGGAGCAATAATTAGAAAATGGAAGACATACAAGACCACTGATAATCTACCTCGATCTGGTCAAGGCAAAGGGGAAAAATGGATAAGTGCGCTTTGCCTTAAAGTGCAAATATCCTTAAGTGTGAGACCACAAGTTGCTCTATCTGGTTTATACTGTATATCATTATTTGAACATAATATCTGCAATGATCATTTATGATTAGCAACCGTATATATTTGTATTGTCCTATGACATAAATATAATTTGTACATTTAATATTTTAGTTTGCAGCTCTTCTGATAACGTTGGAGCACTCTGCACCACAAAGCTATCTCATGTTACAAATTGCATCGAGCACGCACTGATTGCAGTGCACCCATGGGCACGTTACTCTGCAGGCTGGGGTGCCAAATTCATACTAGTGCCTCTCTCTTACCTTCCCACAGCAGTTTTGGATTTTCTACTTATCATGGGGCAGCCTAAACCTGCCCAGGGAATCTGACACCTAACAGGGGCCAACAAAAAACATAGACATTGTACTTTTGGACTGCCAGTATATTTCACACTGAAGTACCAAGAACTGGGCAATATACAGAATCATGGACTTCCAAAATATTGTACTACTAAGCCTTTGCAGTATGTTTTACAAAATCACCCCAGTACTGCCAATATATTTCATATGATTAATGATTGGATCTACATCAAATCCTTCTGAGACTTTCACTAAACAGCAGCCTAACTGGACTAATTACCAATGGACTGTTTCTATTAAACATTAATTTTGCAATGTGTTTGTATGTCCTTGGTTGTCCTTACTGGACTTTGCTTTGTTTCTGTTTTGTAATCAAAAATTACACTGCCTTTCAGCAAAGAAACATTGGCAAAAAGTGTTAAATGTGAGAAAATGCAAATGAGTGTAATTGCTGGGCCTGAAAAGGGTGCAGCTGTGACATGGCTAATACTTTCACAGTATATGGAGAGCCACAACCCATCTAACTCAACTTGAATATATTATATATATACATTTTATGAGCATATAATTACTGTGTGATGTTGAGTCTGAAATAGCTTCAAGTAATCTGGGTTAATTGGGGGGGAGGGGGACAAGGCAGATAAAAATTTTTTTACAATTTACCATTCCTCCCCGTTTCCCGGGGACAGTCCCCATTTTGAGGTGTGTTCCTGGCACCTATGAATGCAGTTCAAGGAAAGAAGGTAATCCACTCCTTCATTGCCTTTTTTCTCTGCAGCTCCATTGGGGAAGATGGTAATGGTAATGTGTACATTTTACTGTGAGTGGCCGCAATGTAGAAGTATCAAGTGCTAAGCATTACATCCTGATCCTCTCTGAGAGAAGAAAACTGCTGATGATTTTCCTAAATACAGTATGGTAATATAGGATGTTCAACCTTTGTCATGGAAGACGTCATGTGATCATACCCAAATTCATATATTTCAGTGTTTTCCTGCAGTCTATGCGCACACTAGATCATTTCATAGGCATTTGTACATACAAAGTAGATTTATATCATTTTGGTTATTGAAGGATATATTTAAATGAAACAAAGTTACACACACCTGCTCCTTGGAGCCAACTTGCTCTAAAGGTCCCCACACACCTTACGATAATCGTACGATAATCGCGGGAAATCCCGCGATCGTACGATTATCGTAAGGTGTGTGGAAGCCGTGCGACCTCTACTACTGTAAGGTCGCACGACTTTTAACTTACGGACATGTTCGAAAACCCGCCGAGCATCGTACGATAAAAGCCGTACGGGCCGGTGTGCGCAAGCACACACTGCCCGTTTGGCATTGCGGTCATCGGAAGCCCACCCCTCAGGCAAAAGTCCTATGATGGTTGTAAGGTGTGTGCCCAGCCTTAGACTGGTTCCTTGAGCCTCTCTGGAGGGTCATCATGTCTTATATACTGTTATAGAAAGTGAGCACCAAATGACATACCATAGCTGCAGTCAAGGAGGAGACAGGCTAGAGGGAGAGCTGTCACAGGCAGCCAGTTCCAAGGATGGGGTGAGTATAACCTTGTTATTTTCCTCCCTAGACCAAAACGAGCACTTAACCCTTGCATTTTGAGCAGCCCCACTGCAAGGGTTAATATTAATTTTCCCTGGCGTTCTGTTTAAAGATGCTTTGCTTTTGTTCATAAGTCCACTTATTTCTGCTTTGCAGAAAAAGAACAAAATTACACCGCAATGTAAACAATGATATTTCAATTTAAGTTGGGTCAGCTAATATTAACCCCTTCATGACTGAGCTAGTTTTCAGGTTCTGTTCATAAATGACTGACACATTTTTTACGAAGGGGTTAAGAAGCCCTAAGCTGGCCATACACCGTTATATTTTTATGAAAAATATAACAGACACCTCCATATCAGCTAAACTTCTCCCATTGTAATCTGACAGGGCCCAGCGTGCACGAACGGTGATAGCAGCTGATTGACTGCTGTCACTGTTCACCCAAAAAATTTACATCTGACTCCTTCGATTTTCTGACCGAGAATGCCAGACAGAAGGATGGCAACAGGGGACTCATGTGTGAACTTCAGCTGGTTCATCAAGAACCGTGTGAAATTCGCACAGGGTATGACCAGCTTTACAGTACCACAGTACCATACCTTCTGATGAGAAAGAGGAACACCTTTTATCACAAAGTGTATAGCCAAAGAACACACTCCTGACACACTCCCTGTTAACAGGACAACAAAGAATTCATATGCAAAATAGGGATGTATCCAACTAATTGATAATAATCGATAAGTTAGTGTGGTTTCCTTAGTTCTCTCCTCCGTGGTTGGAGCTGGTGGTGCTGGTGCCTCCCAGCAGGGAGGAGAGACTGACTGTCAGTCAATGCCACTGTGACTCTACATTGGGTGCAATAGTCAGCCAACTATTGGCTATTTCAAATTGCAATAGCCAATAGCAGATTGGCTATTGCACATGCCACTGCTTGCTGTCAATCAACAGAGTAGCAGACCTGAAGGAGAACTCTCTCCTTCAGGTCCCTCCTCTGCTGATTGACAGCAGGTAGTGGGTGCAATAGCCAGCCTGCTATCAGCTATTACAATTAGAAATAGCCAATAGCAGGCTGGCTAATGCACCTGCCCACTGCCTGCTGTGTTTACATTTAGCTGCCGACTGCGGAATCTTTACGCCGGCAGCTGTTATTCTCCGTCTGAAGCTATTCAAGCGCGAGTGTGCTTGAATGGCTTCTTTGAAGTGGAAAGGGACAAGAAGAACAGGCAAGCAAAAGTGGAAGTGGGAATGTAACACTACAGGTCTCATAGATCCCTAATGTCACCTTAAAGAGGACCTGTCACATCCAATGTGTTTTCACATAGGAGGCTTATTGTTGCAAATGCAACAGCATATATTATGTCTTTTGAGCAGTACATGGCGCTGTAGTACAAGTCTAGTCTATGCTACATTTTCTATTTGCATGTTTTATCTATGATCTATATGTTTCCTTTCTGCTATGCTGTATTCCTGTATACATACATGTAATGTCCTGCTAAGCAAGTAAAACTTAATTCAGCATTCCTCAAGATCTCAGTGCTTCATCTAAACACATAACCAACAGGTTATGAGCCCAGACACTGAACAGAATTCTGCAAGTCAACAGGAGCCACATCTAAGCTATTGAAAAAGTAGTTCAGATATGAAGTTTGCAATCGCAAAGCTCAACAATAGCAACTACCAGCTATGGAAGTTCAAGCTTGAAATGCTGCTAAGCAAAGACGACTTGTAGCAAGTACTGAGTACAGACAGACCCACTAATGGACCCGCAGAAGAATGGGACAAGAAGAAAAGGCAAGCAAAAGCAATTATAAGTCTGCTAGTGGGAGACGACCAGCTTATCCACATAAGAAAAGAAACTACAGATAAAGGTATGTGGACTGCATTACAAAAACTGCATGAGCGTTCAAACCTAAACAGTAGACTATATTTGCTACGCAAGCTATATAAGGTGAGGCTAGAAAAAGGCCAGGACATAAGTAAACATGTGAATACCATGATGGAAATTATAGAACAACTATGTGCTATTGGAGAGGAAATTAAAGATAACCACGTGGTGGCATTAATGCTATGCAGTCTTCCAGAGTCATACAGTGTTCTTATTAACGCTTTAGAAACCAGACCTGAGCAGGAACTAACACTAGAATGCACTAAAGGAAAATTAATTGATAAATATGACAGAAGGAAAGAAAATATGCACAATTAAAAAAACGAAAAAGCCCTTAACCTCCCTGGCGGTATGATTATTCAGGATTTTAGGTACCAAAAGCGGTACATTGTTTTTCAAGCAAATATGTTGTTTTTACATTGTAGGCCTATCTGTGTACATTACAACTTTTCACTTTTGAATTTCCCACCAGGGAGGTTAAGGTGCATGAGAGTTCAAAGCAAAACAAAGATAGCAGAGCATGTTTTCACTGTAAAAAGACTGGTCACCTGAAAAATGACTGTTCGATCTGGAAAGCCGAGCAGAGAAGATGAGAGAAACTTACAAGAGAAAGAGTTAAGGCAGTCAGGGCCGGATTTACTCTCCCTACCGCCCCAAGGCCAGGTTCCGCAATACATTCCCCCCGCCAACCTCCCCTTCCCATCAATGGAGAATGGCAATCAGATGGCAGGGCGGCAGGGTTAGTTTCAATCTTTTTTTACTGTTTCTTTAAACTTTTTTTATCACTTTTTTATTTTTTTATTTGTTTAGTTCTTATTTTTTTTGTTTCTTATTATTTTTTACTTTTTAATCACCTTTTTATTTTATTTTGTATTAGTTATTAAATTATTATTATTATTTTTTTTTTCCACCTAACTTTATTGCTATCACACTGGAGAAAAACAATACCCTGTGTGACAGCAATTGGAGGTTAGAGGTTCTCTTTATTGACCCTGTCACCTCCAATACAGGATTTCTAGCACAGCACTGTGCTGGAACTCCTGTGACAGGTGAGAGAGGAAGAGCACAGCTCTCCCCTCTCACTGTCTACACGGAGCGGCAGGGTTAGGCAGAGTGCGGAGGACGGAACCCGAGGAGTGAGGTAAGTGCAGGGGGGAGGTGGGGAGGCTGCAGACTTTTAACATGTGATCTCGGCGACATCGCCGAGATCACATGTACACAAACAATCAGCCAGGGCCGGCCTTAGGGGTGTGCGAGCAGTGCGGCCGCACAGGGCGCCATGATCGGCTTCCCTCACTCTACATTTAGTCCTGCTTGTGCTAAGCAGAACTAAATGTAGAGAGGGCAACTTACCGCCCGGCGCCCGCAACTTCCCCACAAGGACACCGCTGTCGCCCCTCTACGCCCTGCCGCCCCGAGGCAGGGCCTTGGTGGCCTTGTGGGGAATCCAGGCCTGAAGGCAGTCACAAAGAAAACTGCGGGCACATCATGGAGTGCTACCTTTAAAGTAACTCAGAATAGTATACCACGCAGATGGTGTATTGACTCGGGCGCAACAAGTCACAGGACTAGTGATGAGACCTTCTTCACAAAAATTGATTTCAGTGCAAAGGGCAATGTTTCACTAGCAAACGGGAAAAGTATCACTGCATATAGTAAAGGTCAAGGATTCTTGAACTGCGTCACACTGTCAGGGGACAAGCAGAGTATCCTCGTAAAAAAAATTACTGTATGTCCCAGACCTAGAAAGAAACCTTCTATCAGTGAAAACCCTTGCTAGTAACGGTCTCACAGTTCAATTCAGAGGTGATAAATGTACAATCCAAAACAATAAGCAAATCCTTGCAAAAAGAAAATTAGATGAACATCTGTACAGACTCATCACCGTAGACAAACAAGTCAAGACAGTCACTCATAATCCAACCAACAAATGTATCTATCTACGGCACCGAAACCCGGAAGCCACAAAATACATTATAAAGAGAGGCTTATCAGAAGATATAAGCGTACTGCCCTGCTGAATGCTCATGAAATGCAAATGCTGAATAGAAGCAAAGGTCACACGTACCGCACTTCCACAGACAACTCAAAGAAAGACCACCCACCCCATGGAGCTCATACATAGCAATGTGCGCGGACCAATGAAAACTCCCACATCATGTGGGAACAGTTATCTACTGACTTTTATTGATAATTAATCCAGGTACACAACAACTTATCTGATGAAGCACAATTAACGACAACAGAGGGGAATACATCATTAAGGCAGTTGAATCCTACCAGAAGAAACAGTGTATAGTACACCAGACAACCATACCATACACTACTAAACAAAATGGTATAGCAGAACGGAAAAATCACATCGATATAATATAAATATATATATAGAAATGGCCAGATGCATGCTGTCAGACGCCAACCTACCTAAGAAGTACTGGGGAGAAGCAGTCATGACTGCAACATACCTACAGAACAGACTACCATCAAAAGCCGTTGAAAGCACCCCATTTTAATTTGTGGCATGGATCGAAGCCCAGCCTAGGGCACATTAGAGTGTTTGGATGTAAAGGTTATGCCTATATTCTAAAGGAGAAACAATCCAAATTGGAGAACACAGCCATTGAAGGTATTCTGGTGGGCTACAGTGCACAAAGTAAGGGATATAGAATTCTCCACCCAGAGACTGACAGTGACAATAAGTCACAGCGCTTATTCAGATGAGAACCCATCACCAGAAACAATGATCCCGGGAAGTTGTAAAGTGAATTTGCCCAGTGAACCAGCAAAGGAAGCTGAGCAAACACGCACATACTAATAGAAACACAAGTGGTGCCTACATACGAAAATGACTATTGTGCTATACATGTTAGGTATCGCTGTGCGCTCCAGAATGAGATCAATAATTCCCTGGCTAATATTCATGGCTAACTCTAAACTAATGACTGGACTTTAATATTTTGATATATATAACAAATACAAGTTTGTTTATTTTATTATATTGCCTCGGAGTTTTTCAATTCAGATTATTTTAAATCTATGAAACTAATTAAAATGTCAAATATAATACACACAATTATTTTAACAAAAATTAGAAAGGAGGGGGGAAAAAAAGTAATTTTCGGTTTTGGCCTGACAAATCCTGCTGCGGCACATATATTGGGGTGCCATTCATTTCAATGGCACCCCAAACGCGCCTCCCACCCGCAGTGCGAACATGTGGTACTGCAATGCCGCGTGTTCCAGTGTGGTGTGATTGCAAATAAGTCCATCAGTGTAGTTTATTTTAAATAAAAGATGGTATTTCATTATATTTTATTCGATTAATCAAAACAATAATCGGACCACTAATCGATTATGGAAATAATCATTAGTTGCAGCCCTACTGCAAAAGATAATTTGTTAAACCCACATGTATTTTGCTTTGTAATGGTATTTCAAACTATAATCGCAGGTGATCCCGCGATCGTATGATAATCGGCAGGTGTATAGGCAGCGTGCGGCCGCTTCTACTGTACAGTCGCACGACTTTCGTCTTCCTAGCACGCTAGAAAACCGGCCGAAAATCGACGATTTTTGGCGGGTTAGTAGCGTGCTCGGAAGACGAAAGCTGCACGGGCCGGTGTGCGCAAGCGCACACTGTCCACTCAGCATTGCAATCATCGGCAAGCCCTCCCCTCGCACAACGAAAGTCGTGTGATGGTTGTAAGGTGTAAGGCCAGCTTTACACAGGCAATCATTAAACAGGGTTATTCACTAAAGGGTGAAGAGTTTGGAGAAGACAGGAGAAGTGAACAATCTAGGACAACATAGTTGATTTGGAAAAACTCTCCAATTCAGCTTACTTTCCAGTTCAGCTATGTTGTCCTAGATTGTTCACTTCTCCTGCCTTCTTCAAACTCTTCATCCTAGTGAATAACCCCGTTTAGAGGTTGGATCAAAGCTTTAGTGTAGTATAGCACTTTCAATAATTAAATATATTTTCTGAATGTATGCCATAAAATTAACCAGTACAAGTTCAGTCTAGTACAACCTCCAAAATCCTGTCAAATGTAACAACAGCTGCCTGCACATGCCTGACAAAAAGCCAAGAGCAATCACCGCAAACTTGGCACATGAGTTTGGGTTCCACCTTCCCTTTACTGGGATTTCACACACCTCTCTGGAACAGTGATACCAGCAGCCAGTGAAACCTTCTAACTCCAAGGAAAACACTATAAACAGGTACGTGGCTATCGCACTACGCTGCATAGGGTAGGTGCAGTATAACGTTTTCGTCTAGCTTATTTTTTACATTGCACAGTATACGGCGCCATACAGGTCATTTTATTTCACATGCTTTCCAGACATTTGCATTGTCATAAAGAAAATGGAAATAATTTTTTAAGTGCCTCCACTTCAGTTATTCACAGGAACATGACTACTTTTAATATACAAAATCAGAAAATCTTATGGTTTTAATACATCTGTGCTCAACTGTAGGAGTTTGAAAAAAGTAGTAGATTATATAAACAGTGTATCAGAGCAAAAAACAGCCAAAATTCGATACATTTGCTTTGTTGTGTATGTAGAAAATACATTTTGAGCAACTATGTTGCCTATATGTTACTAAGAGTATAACTTTCAAGTGCTATGTAGATCATATATTTTCAGCTGGACACATATAACATGGAATGATTATAAATGTATTGTTACGTAATTGACTTGAACAGTAGTCGACTTGTACACTCCCAGTCGTCAATCAGTATTGTAACATTGCTATACCTAAAATCATCCAACCAAACCCACTTATAACGTGCATTACTGTGCTTAAAGAAGAACTCTAGGCAAACAAAATCTTAACCCTTGCAGTGGGGCTAACCCCCACACTGTGATGGTTAAATACTCGTTTGTCTAGGGAGCTAAAATAACAGATAAATGCTCACCTGAACCATGATACTGGCTGGCTCCTAGACCCTCTTAACTCCAGTGGTATAAGGTCCAGTGAGTCATCATATCCAATACAGTGTATAGGACATGAGGAACATACCATTGGTGGCGTGTTCCAGTTGACTAAGGTCTTGTGAGTCATCATGTCCTATACATAGGAACATATTGTCACTGGAGCGAAAGAGAAGAGAGGCCGTAGGGACCGGTTTGCAGTTCGGGTGAGCATATCTCTATTATTTTTGCTCCCTAGACAAAACAAGGACTTAACCCTTGCAGTGCGGGGGTAGCCCCACTGCAAGGATTAAAGGAGAACTATGGGGTTAATGCTTTTACCCATAGTTCTCCTTAGGGTAACGGGAGATAAGTATATCCTACCACATGAGGTAGGAGCTGATGGGAAAGTGCATTAGAAGAACACTTATCCTTTAAAGTGGAATCCAAAAAGCAAAGGCCCACCTCTTCCAAATTGGCCACCTCTATTAGGAGACGCAGTGTCAAACAAGGTACGATAAGTCAGTAATTGTGGAAGATTAGCTGCAGGAAAACCACAGGCATTACTGATGGATAAACCTGTGCCATCTGCTGCCTATTTTGGGCAAAGTTTTCAGAGTTCAGTTCCTCTTTAACTTGCCTATTGATATAAGAGAAGGTTTTTCTGCTTGGACAACAGTCTTATGTTTGTACACTCTCCCTAATCTCAGCAAATATCCCTTGGCTTAACCTTGTATTTTCCCAGCCAAACAATGTTTTTTTCCCAAAGATAGGCCGACTTTGTGGAAGTCTGCTAAGTCCTCCCCTCCTCTTTCACATAGATAAAAAGAAAACAACCAAACTGTGCATGCTACCCATCATATGAAGTCTGTAGGAGACTTTAGACTCAGTATATTCAATAGTGATATTTATGCTATGGGTTGCCATAGTTGTTTAAAATTACTCCATCATTCTTAGGAACTCCAACGATATGAGATTCTGTCTCTGCCTCAGACAGGAGGCCTGAGAGGCCTAGACAAGGATCGCTCGCACATACATCCCCACCAAGAAAAGACTAGGAGGGAAGGATCCTTCTGGAAGGTTTCCCCAAACATCCATCCTCTTCCCCATGCCACATAACTGGCTATGCAGAAAAATATTAATAACCTATATCTTTTTATTTTTATCCACTGGAGGTCACTCCCCAGTACACCCAAAAGCAAACAATGTCCTGCTCTTATGGAAAACCCAACCAACCCAGACAACAATAACGGCACAGCTCAAGCTATCTACAGCCTAGCTGCAAAACTAAATTTAGACTAGGGGCATTTAAGCTTATGGCAGGGTCCCTAATTCTGTAATCCCCTTTTTTGGCATTCTAAAAAACAATCTTTTCCAATGACCCCTACCTTTGCAATATGGCTTTCTCTATCTCTCTGGGTTGACTGGCATGTCCTTCTTTCTATTCGGGCCCCCAAGGCCATCAGTCTTGTGCTGACCTCTTCAACCCCAGTGAACTAGCTGGGCTTATTATCGCCCTAACAAGATAAGACATTATAGCCACGCATATATACAAAGGATGGTGAGAGAGAGGCTGAAAGATACAGGTTGCCCACAATGTAACAGTACACTCAGAACCAACTACTAGAAGATTATGGGAAATTGTCTCCCTATTCTGCTAGTAATTTGGTTTTAGGTGTATGGACCAAGGGCGGGTGCCAGGGCCGTCCCTAGCCTTTTCAATGCCACAAGGTTGGTTTTGGTGCACGCTAACTGGGGGAGGAGGCGGGGGGAGGTGCATGATGCCAGCCAAAACATCCTGCTCAGCTCCTGGCAACCAGTGACATCAATGGTTGCCAGGAAGTGAGCAGGACGCCAGTCAGAGCATCCCAGTTTGCTAGGAGCTGGGCAGGAAGATGTGTATGGCCCTTATACATCTCCCTGCCTGGCTCTTAGCAGCAACCTGGGAATCTTTGGCTGGAAAGAGGGAGGCAGACGCACTGCAAACATTGTGCTGCAGCGTGGAAATGCCTCTTTGCCTGCGGCAACCAACCTGTGACCCAAAGAGATGCTGCCTGGTGGGTGCACCCTATACTATTCAACCAATAAAATCCAAAAACTGTGCAGGGACAGCTACAATGAGAACAGCAAATGTTGGTTAGCCTATGCTGATATTGCAGAAATCCAGGTCATTGTCTCCCTGTAATCTATATACATCAACTCATTTAGAAGTTTATGACTTGGCTCACTAAGCATTCCCTACACTGTACCTGGCTGTGCCAAGTTTTCAGCCTGATTACTTGTTAATTGGTAACTGAGCTGCATTCCCAGGCGTTCATATTTATGCTACATTTTTAATATTGCTGCTTTTTATCAAATATTGTCTTTTCCTGGGGTGGAAGATAAATGTTGACTTCATGATTTACTATTGCTAAGATGGCCTCTGTATAACTGCAAATATTTAAAGAGGAACTTTAGGAATGTAAAATATTAACCTTTGCAGTAGAGCTACCCCCACACTGCAAGGGTTAGCTGCTCACTTTTCTCTAGAGGCTGGAATACGAGAAATATACTTACCTGATCCTTGATCCACTTGGCTAGAAGGTGCTGAGGGACATTCTGCAGGCGGAGTGGAGGAGAGAGATGAGCGCTGACTGCCACAGGACTATCGATCAGGTGAGTATATCTTCTGAATGCTGGCCCCTAGAGAAAAACAAGCAGTTTCTCATGTAGGTTAGCACCGCTGCAAGGGTTAACTTTTTATATACCTGGAGTTGTTCTTTGAAGCATATGCCAAGGCAAAATAAAAAACCCCATACACAGTTCATCTCTGTGATATGTGTGCACATTTGCCCAGGTTTTATCCCTTTAACCCTTTCGCTGCCATGCCCTCCAGAACGCTTCTAACCTTAGCTGGCCACAACATTTTTTGCAATTTTTCCCATTGTTTTGATCTTCTACTACTGCTTTGCTAGCGTTTGTAAAAGACCCCCCAAACCATATATTTTCTGAAAGCACAGGCCTGGTAGAATCAAAAGATGATGCTACTAATTTTGTAGGTCCTGCGATAATTGCGCAGATGTTTGTCAAATCAATATTAAACCGATAAAAATACACAATAAAATTGATAAAAGCACACTAAAATCAGTATCAGTGCACAAAAAAAAATAATTCTGACTAAATCTAAAAGATAAAACTAGGGATGCACCGATACCGGTTTTCGGTATCCACTAAAAGTACAATTTTTTTTTGGGGTATCCGCTGATACCGAATACCGATACCAGAAGTCCCATTAAGGAAGCCAGGTGGCGTGTAAAAACTCGCCACCTGGCTTCCCGATTAGCAGGGAAGCCGTTTCCATGCTCCCTTGTCACCAGGTGATGAGGGAGCATGGAGCTGGCTTTCTGGTCAATCAGGAAGCCGCGGGGCAGGTAATGACGCACCGCCTGGCTTCCTGATTGGTCAGCTTCTCGACCAATCAGGAAGCTGGGCAGCGAGTCATTACAGGGCGCCCAGCTTCCTGATTGGCTAGGAAGCCAGCTCCATGCTCCCTCGTCACCATGAAGGAGTTAGCATGGAGCCAGCTTTCTGGTCATTCAGGAAGCCGAGGGGTGGGTAATGGCTGGCCATCCAGCTTCCTGGTTGGCCAGCTTACCGACCAATCAGGAAGCTAAGTGGCGAGTCATTACATGCTGCCTGGCTTCCGGAGTGGCCGGGGAGCCAGCTCCATGCTCCCTCGTCACCATGTAGGAAGGAGCATGGAGCTGGCTTTCTGGTTCCTGATACTGGAAGCTCGGGTATTGGGCTAGACATTGCAGCATTTGGCAGAGTATGGGTACTTGCCCAAATACTTGGTATCAGCATCGATACTGATACTAGTATCAGTGCATCCCTAGATAAAACTGTATTGAGATAATAAATAACAACAGGGGGTAGCTGTGGGTATAGCGTTCTGTTTGGGCTTTTTTTTTGTCTCCGTATCTTTATAGGTTGAACTCGATGGACTTGTGTCTTTTTTCAACCTGACTAACTATGTAACTAGTAACAAATATTTGTAAATTTTAATTTGCGCCTTTTTGTGAAACCGAAAAAAAATCAAGGAAAGTAAATGTAAAGAAGCAACGTATGTTAAAAATCGTTTGTGTGCTGTGTTGGTGTGTGTGTTGTGATAAAATGATACAAACATACATTTAATTGCAACACAGCGTATCACAACACATGGCAATGCGTCACTGTGCTTTGCCATGCACTGCCACACAGTTAAATTAATGTTTCTTTCAAAAGAAAAATAATCAAGCACTGTGATGCATTCTAACAACGCACCGCAGTGCATTTGCATGGCACACACCACAATATGGTGCACAAGTATGTTATCTGTGTGTGGGGGGAGAGGGGGGTTGTGTTTTATTATGTGTTTTTTGTATTATTATTTTTTCAATTTAACATTTGAAATGAAATATTTGACATATCCATTTTGAAATAGAAAAAGAAATTGAGGGCACAGAGTCCTCAATTTCTGTTTCTGCAACCTCAGCACTGAATGAACGGAAAGTACAGAGGCTTCCCATTCATTCGCAAACTGGAGATAGGAGATAGGCGCACACCTATGCATACAGTAAAAAAAACTGTGCAGAGGTGATAGGACTGCTTGAGATAACACAAAAAAGTGCACAGGTCACAGAACAGCAATGGATTATTGGCAGCAGCAGCAGGTATTATTTTTCACTGATCAAACAGATATAACAAAAAGAAGCGAAGTTCATTGTTAAGGTTTTTGTACACTTTAACCCTTGTGCAACACAGTCACAGATCTCTTTTAAAGGAGAACCATGGGGTCAGTGTTTTTCCCCATAGTTCTCCTTAGGGTAACGGGAGGACACAAACTAGCGTCCTCCCGTTACCCTAAGCTCAGTATACCGCGAGCTACAGCTCGCGGTATACTGAGACGCCGCAGCCGGAGCGGATCCCGACATCGATGTCGAGATCCGCCCAGCTGCGTGAGTGACAGCTGGCTCTGCCTATCTAGAGGCAGAGCCAGCTGTACCCGCCCCCTCCCCCTGTCCGTTCCACCAGTCAGCGCTGGCAGATCGGATGTGTTCGCTCACCTCCCGATCTACTGAGCCGACCTGTGACAGTCTCATTGTCACAGGTCGGCTAGAACTATGAGGTGAGTGGAAATCACTCATCTCATAGTTCTCCTTTAAATAAGGAAACATTACAAAGCATGTTTTTGTATGCAAACAATAGTAATGGCACACAAAAAAGTCAGAGGGACAATAGAATGGCATCAAAATAAAGTGGACCGTTACCAATATCTTTAAAATAACAACAAACACACCTTTAGAAATGTTTATGACAATCTACAAACACATACTTCTAGATAATTACCGGCTTTGTATTCTTTGCATACCTTGTTTCCCTCTTCTTCCCCACTCTTCTGACCGTGGCCATGTTTACTAAGGGCAGATTACTAGCTCTCCTTTTATTTCCTGGATTTCTGGCACATGCGATTAGACATGTGACTAGGACATGTGACCATGCACCTCATCTCAGGGGAGAAAAATGCCTTTCCCTGAGATCTCATGAGATTACAGAGGAGATTCCCCAGCAATGCTCTGTTTATGACAAGGCAATCCCAGTGTGCATTGCTTTGCCAAACTGAAGTAAATTTGCCTTTATAAAGGAAGTGAATGCTCTGCAAGTGTAAGTATTTCAAAGTCACATAATTGTACACTGACATGTCTATGTTATTATTAATCATCATACATAGAGAGATGCATTGGTAGAATTGGATTTTTGAGTGTAAAGGTCTGCTTTAAGAAAGGGTTCTCAAAGTGCAACACAATACCTCAGAGGAAAGGTCGCCCACAATTTTATAAGCCTGCCAAGTGCCAACTACAGACGACTTAAGCGGTAGTTGTAGATGAAAATACCCCAAAGCAAGTGAAAGGGGGG
>NW_017307632.1:256022-345438 GCF_000935625.1 Nanorana parkeri
GGGGGGGGGGGGAACACCAAGGGAGGGTAGGGGAAAGGGGGGCACAAACAAAGACAGGGTCATGATGTTCATAGCAACAGTAGAATAAGCATCTCCGAAAAACATTCCTACACAGCAGGTCACCAACCTGTATCCAGCAGGATATCACAACCATATTATAAACAAACATAGAGTCATGAGCAGAGCATTTGTTTAAATTCCACATAATCCCTGAAAGCTATACAACAAGACCACATTTCTAGGGCCCTGATGGACCTATTTTGGTCAAACACTACCAAGGTCTTCATAGTGTAAATATCATTCATTATCTGAGCCCATTCCAGTAGCCCCAGAGGTTGAGTGGATTTCCAATTTCTAAAAATAGCCAGTCTAGCTGCCAGTATAAAGTGGCATAAAATGCCCTTCTTAACTTTGGAGAGGAAACCCAGAATTTTTGGCAGGAGTCACCCTGGGAGAGGGGCATAAATCAGAAACACACATATTTTGGTGGCAGGCAAAAACTGACTTCCAAAACCCGGTAATGACAGGACAGCTCTACCATACATGAATATACTGTAAGAGCCAGCCTACCTCCCTAGAGCATCTCCAACAACGATCCAACTCAGACAGGTACATTCTGTGAAGGTCCTGAGGGGCACGATACCACAGAGATATAATCTTATAGTTATTTTCCTGTGTATAAGAGGACATAGATAACTTGTGCGTGTGCAACACTATTTTTAGCAGTCAAATCCTTTAAAAAGCATCTTTGCTGCCCTAATCAGATTCAATCCCTAATTGTATCCAGTTCAGGCTTGGACGTGAAAGGAATACAGGGCACATGGACACTTTTCCTTCTGACACTGCTAACATTGGGTGGTCAGTGAACTCTCAACTGTCCTATAAAAAAATATTCATAATCTTGGGCTGCATAAAGCAAGGAAATTACAGCTACGATTCCCACAATTAAACCAGTATCTAAACCCATCTTCAGCCAAAACATTTTTTAGCATTAGATAGAGAGGGGAACGATGAGCTGTCAGGTTTTTATTGCTCTTTGTGCCCCTATTGAGGTGATTCCCTTCAGGTGCTTGTTGGTATAGGTGGTGGTAAAAATAAAACTCCAATGGGGACACATGTTTTCATTAGAGTAAGGAAGGGATAGCACCCTCAGATAATGATTTTATTGCTGTCTGTGCCTTCATGTCTTGGTGACAACTACACAGTTCAATTATTGTATGGGCATCAAAGGGAGAGGAAGTAAGGAAAAGTCTTCACCATGGTGTCACATATAAAAAAAAACGGACAGAAAGTTGAAGTCTTATCTGCTCTATCCAAAAATAAACTCCAACAAATACATTCTGGTTGTGTTTTTATTTCTGTCTGTGTTTCTACTAGGAAAATGTCCCTAATTATCACATAGCCATAGTTGACTAGAGATCAATACATATTTGACAGAATTTCTATTTAATACCTACTTAATTAACCCCAAAAAAGAAATGCTTGTGAATCATTGTTGAATGGGTGAAGTATTTGAATTCTGTATCAGATCTTATAAAAGTATATACACTTGCCATCTTAAAGCGGAACTTCAGCCTTGCCTTCAGTCTTGCACAATTGTATAGGTTCATCTCCTGTACTGAAATTGCTTTCACTGGACACTCTGGGCTTTTCATGATGTGCTTTAGAAGCTGCAGCAATTTAACTAGAGCCTTATATCCTGACTGGAGGACATCCAGCATCATTTTGCACTTTCCTTCCCAGCCTGACTGTGCCTAGCCCTCCCCTTACATTCACTGGATTTCAGTTCTTTCAGTCATGGAGGCCCGGCATCACATGTGGGCATTACCAAGGGCAGTCTGCATGCAAATACAGCCTGCCTAGTAACACCCACTTCTTCAGACTGACACCCACCCAAAAAGGCATTTTGATATTTGCATAATTCCTCCTAAGAGCCAACCTACTGCTTGCATCAGGTCTGAGGACTGAAAGGAGTACTGAGGTAGGGTGCTGTGATATTTTCAGGAAGCTATGTACAGCACCCTGTCGACCCCTCCCACCAACCATGACCTGCATTGCATAGGGAACCACAGAGTTCATCACTGTGTCTAAAATATGTAATGAAAACAGAATTTGTTAAAATGTGTATTTGCATGTTGTTGAAGAGGGGAGGTATGAACCAATAAAGGCAAAATGTAAGCAGATTTTTATTATGCTTTAAACTGAATTCAAATCCAATACTTTTTTTCACATAAAGAATACTGTGTTTGTCTGCCTGAGAGGAAACTATATACAAGGAGAAGGCTTGAACCCAGGACCCTAGTAATTCTAGCCAAGAGTGCAAAGCAGTTTCACACATAACTGTGTAAAGCACAATAATTCTTCAAATATTTTAACCATTTTATTTTATGTCCTGTATGATTTGTGACAAAAACGTTTTGAATTAATTCCATAAAACATCGTGCTTTACCTTACTATCCTCTTTATCTACCAAGTTAGAGAGAATGTGGCTCCCTCTGTTGGTGGTGTTGGGTCTGATCCTCCTTTACAGATGGCACAGACAGAGTCAGATACTGGAGAATATTACAGACAAATATGTCTTCATCACTGGATGTGATACAGGATTTGGGAACACGGTGGCAAAACAGCTGGATAAACGTGGGATGAAGGTTCTGGCTGCCTGTCTAACCAACGCAGGAGCTAATGACTTAAAGAAGGAATGCTCCAGCAGAGTACAAACCGTGATCTTGGATGTTACAGACAGCCAAAGTGTTAGTTCTGCTGCCGCATGGGTCAAAGGCATTGTTGCAGATAAGGGTAAGTATTTAACATTTATATTATGGTATTATTATTATTATTATATATTATGATGAATATAGTTTTGTTTTTAACATACAAATCAAAATAATAATAAAGTAATTTTGAGCAATACATTTCATGAGATTTTTTTTTAAATACAGTTAAAAAACATCAAGACAATGAGCAATTTATATAATAATAAATAAAAAAAACCCTGAGATCAGGTTTTTACTTGTGTTGACTTATTTTACTTTAATGTTTGGGTAGCTTTGAGTTAGGTATGCATGGCCTTCTAGCATCTGAGTGTCTCTTGATTTGAGGAAAGCTGATTTAAAAAAAAAGCTTAAAGGATTTCTCTGTATTGTTAGAGAACTTATCCTTTTTGCCTAACCCCTTAACAAAAGTTACTTACTTACTACCCCTTACTTACCTGATTTCTAAGGCTGCAGTCCACAGCAATCTTTTAGGCCTCCGCCAAAATGTTCTTGCCCCACTGGCCATGTCTGCCAGTTGGAGAATTTGATTGCTGGTAACTTCTTGTGCTTTCTGACTGTGCTGCATACTTATCAGTTGCATTGTTTCCAGTCATCCCTGTTTTCCCCTCTTTCATGGAGAAGAGGAAAGGACGAGGTTTCTGTTGCCCTGTCCTTTCTCTATGTTCCTGATGCAGCTGGGTGAGTGAGCATTGTCACCCTAGATCAAGAAGTGTGGTACTGGTAGAATCACCAGAAGAAAATAAAGCAATAAGCTAAACTAATACAACAACCACATCTAAGGACTTTTAAACTGCAATATAATTAATTTTGGGTTTAATTATATCTTATCTGTAGCTTCCCTCGAAGTAGAACTGAAGCCAATTTGTTTTGGATAGAGTAAGGGAGGGTTATAACCCCTGTCAGATTATTTTTTTGCCATCTGTGTCCCATTGGGGAGATTTCTCTTCACTTCCTGTCCGATAGCCACGACAAGGAAGTTAGAGGAAATCCCTCCAAAGTTAAGGGAAATCCCTCGTGGTCAGCAGGGTCATCAGAACTGGTTTCCGCATTGGAAGATTTTCCATCTATTCCTGTTCTTGTGACCACCCAAAATTTGTGATTTTCTTTCACTTTTAATAAAGGTCACCAGGACAGATACAGAGGGAGAATCTCCCTAATGGGGACTCAGACAGCAATATAAACCTCACAGACGTTCTAACCTTTCTCCACTCTCTCTCTCTCCACTGAAGTTTTGGCTTCAACAATACTTTAAGGCAGAACTGTTACACTGTACTTTCACTGAAAGTACCTTTGTCCTAAAACTGTGAGCAGAGGTTGTGAACGTTATTTTACTAAAAGCAGAATTCCAGGTTTAAAATATAAATAAAAATAAGTTGCACAGCAGTATTAAACATAAAAGAGCAGATATAAAGGTGAAGATAGGTCCAAACTTGTTCTAAATCCTGAGGGATGGCTAGTCTATTTGAGCGTTTTAAGACTGGCTTCTGTATTTTGCTGCATTTTACACATTTTGCATTTCCATTTGGGGTATTATGCTATCCAAGCACAAGTTATCATTGATGTTTATTGTGGAATACAGCCAACTATATACATTGCTTATGGTGTATCTGTTAAACACGTCACAAAGGGCTGTCCCTATAATGAGGCATCTTGTTGGGTTACGTGGGGGGGTGGGGGCGGCAGGCATAGCGGTATGGGCGCTCTGCTGCACAATGTTTGCAGTGTGCGTGTTGCCCCCTTTCTGGCCAGAGTGTCCCAGGTACTCTTTGTACACGTACCTGTAGCCAGTTTTCTATCCACGTACACACTATTTCATCTATGCCCATAGACCTCAGATTGTGGAGCAAGCCAAGCGTTTGTGCGGTACCGTGTCAAATGCTTTGGAAAAGTCCAGATACACTATGTCCGCCGGCCTCCTTCCATCCAGATCTCTGCTTACCACTTCGTAAAAAGTTAGCAGGTTGGTCTGGCAGGAACGATCCTTCCTAAGTCCATGCTGGTTATCAGTTATTATGCCATGATCCTAAACACTAAGTAGTCCTTAATCATTCCCTCTAACAGTTTGCATACTATGGATGTAAGACTAACTGGTCTGTAGTTCCTGGGTTGGCATCTTGACCCTTTTTTGAATATAGGTACCACATTAACCCTCCGCCTGTCGCTTGGCACTCTACCAGTCATTATGGCCTCCTTAAAAAAGATGAATAATGGTCTTGTTATTACCTGGCTGAGTTCTTTGAGTACCTTGGGGTGTAGATTATCAGGTCCTAATGCTTTATTTGCATTAAGTAGTTTAAGCCTATGTTGTATCCTGGTTTCCGTCAACCAATGAGGTATATTTTCTAATAAACTATGTGTTTTTTCATGTGCATTAAACACGTCTTTTTCCTGAGTGTATACTGAGGAGAAAAAAGTATTTCACTCCTTGTATTTTGTGACTTCCAAAAAAAACTGAAATCCCAGACATATAATATACCCTATAAATTAGTGCAAATAAAATTATTTGTTATTAATTATTTTCTGTTAGCTACACTAATTATGTAAATATTATTATTGTCAACGCTGTGAAAAAAAAAGTGTTTTCTTTTTTTCATTTTTTTTTTAAATAAAGAAATAAGAATTTGTATATCCATATGTCACCTCAAATTAAAGCCCATTTTGACATTTAAAAAAATGGCAAAATTGCTCCAGTCCCCAGGAAAGAAAACCTTTACTGAAGCTGTGTCACTAAGGGGTTAAAGTAGTATTAAACTTTCAAACTTATTTTCAATAATGAATCCAGATCAAATACACATTACCCAGAAAAGTATTTCTTTTAATTTCTGCCCAAGCACTTACCGTTATCATGTTTCCGGACAGCTCCAACTCTCTCAGCTACACTTCCCTGAACTTCCTATTGAGTAGAATATCACAAGGTAGAGCACTGTCTCCAGCAGCTGTCCATCTTGCTAGCTTTAGGAAAGAGAGAAGTGGGGGCAGGAGATTGCAGGAGATTGGCTTGTCTTGTTGTGTCTGCATGTTTTTGGAAAAGTCCATGAACCCATCGCACTCCTGACCGCTCAGTCTATAAACAACTGGCGGGTGCTGTGGTGACTGACGGATGGCACTGTCATATACAGGGATTCAGATAGGACACCAGCATTCCAGATTAGATGTACGTGCAGAATATCACATAAGTGAAACGTTTTGAGGTCGCGCAGGATCCCCTTCCTCGTTCCCAAAAACATGTTTTGCCTGAGGAAGGGGATCCTGCGTGACCCCGAAATGTTGCATCTATGTGATATGCTGCACGTACGTCAATAAAAGATGTTTTCTTCATGTAATTTGGAGTCCTATCAGTCCTATCTGATTCCCTGCAGGTTTTTGGAGACACACAAAGCTTACTAGCACACACAAGGGTGGCTCCATAGGACCCTGCAAGGGAAAGGAGCCACCCTAACGCAGGATATTAGGGCCAGTGCTCCAGGGACCAGCTGATTCAGCAGAAAGCAACAACTTTTAAACCTCAAGAAGCAGCATTTATTGTAAGTGATTTATTCAGCATTTGAAGTAGCCTACACATTTTTGACTTCAACATCTTCCTATGTGATATTCTTGTTTACATGTATTTACAAACGTAGGGTAACAAACATTTTTTTATTGTATCAAGATAATATTTAAAACATACAATAAATGCATGTATACACATAATTAATTGAAAACCTGAAAAGTTATGAACCCATTTAATATATAAATCAGTAGTGGCTCACCTCTATAAGCATTTTATGTCTTTTTTTTTATTCTACCTTAAGAAAAGAATGCTGATGTTGCTTACATGATGTTTTGGGAGGAGTATGGACATTCACCCATTCAAGAGATGCAATTAAACTCCTCCAAACATGGTGAAATGTAATTTATAGTCACATTATCTCCTTCTCTTTCCCCTTGGCAGGTCTTTGGGGTCTAGTGAATAATGCTGGAATCTTAATCCCTTTGGCCCCTAATGAATGGCTGACAAGGGATGATTTTCGCAAGGTACTGGAAGTCAATCTCTTGGGTATGGTAGATGTTACACTCAACCTGCTTCCTTTTATAAGAAAAGCGAAAGGACGCATTGTCAATGTATCTAGTATTGCTGGAAGGGTAACACTGTGTGGAGGTGGCTACTGCTTATCCAAGTATGGCGTAGAAGCTTTTTCTGACAGCTTAAGGTAATTTGTTAAACGTTAAGATATTTACTCTTATGTTTCACATTACAAAATATTTCTTGGTGTGTCTACACACTGGAGTGCTCGCATTTAATTGTCGCCACACGTACATGATAAAGGTGCAAAGTCTAGAGTGCTAGCTATTTATCAGAGCTCTCCACAAGGGGACATGGCTCCGGCAGATAGTGTACTGATGTTGCTTGAACGCCAATAGATATATTTTTATTGGAGACATTGGTTTAAGATTTTTTTTTACATGACAAAAATGTATGATCCCTAGAAAAAAAAATTGTCTGTCCACTAACTGATTATTCTAGCATTCTAACAAGCATGAAACCGAGTATAAAAGCATATTGGTATTTTCTGTATGAAAGCATGTACTTATATTCAAACCTAAACCAAAGTTTTTACTTTTACAGGGCTATTCACAAATGGTGAAGAGTTTGGAGAATGCAGGAGAAGTGAACAATCTAGGCCAAAATGGCTGATTTGGAAAAATTCTCCAATTCAGCTCACTTTCCAGTTCAGCTATGTTGTCCTAGATTGTTTACTTCTTCTGCCTTCTTCAAACTTTTCACCCTTTTGTGAATAACCCTGTTAGTTTTTATTTTTAGACTACCTGTCCACATAAGGTAAATTCATCTCAAAAGGGAAAGGGGAACATGTTTGGAGATATCCCAAGCAAGCTTAACATACCAACTGTGTTTCAGATAGTTAAATGAGAAAGCTATGTAGCCTTGTAATATGGATTTCCATTGCCCTAAAGCAGGGGTCCTCAATCTACGGCCCGCGGGCCAGATCTGGCCCGCCAGGGTCCTTAACCTGACCCACTTGGCCGCACGCCGCTTGCCATAGGCGTCAGGGCCGGGTTAAAGCAGTGCCTGAGGGAGCTGCAGCTCCAGACCCCTACTTTAAAATAGGCCCAGCCGCCCTAAACAACATATAGCATTCCGCCGGCCCCGCCTGGGTGTCGGGGAAGAGACACAGGCCGTTCCAGAAGCCTGACAGCTTCTGTTTTCGGCCTGCGCTGCTGCGCCCTTTCATCTCAGGGCACACGCCATGGTCACGGGACATATGGAAGCCTGGCAAATCAGATGCCAGGCTTCCTTTAGCAGTGTAACGCCAGTGCGGCTGCGACCCTCCAACTTTGGGTGCACGCCAGCACGGGCTCCTGGAGGGCGGCCAATAAGAAGAGAGCTGGGATATGACATGATGTCATCTCCCTGCCTCTCCCAAAGCTGCACGCTGCCGTCGAGAGATAAGGCAGGGCAGTCTACATGCCCATTCATTTTAATAAATAAAAAATACTTGAGCTGTAGAAAATAATAGCAAATCATGTTAGTACATGTGCCAGGCTAAGAAAAATTAATTGTATTAAAAAATGTTTTATTTAATAAAGAAGTTGCTAAAAATATTTACCGTATATACTCGAGTATAAGCCGTCCCGAATATAAGCCGAGACCTAAACATACATTTTTAATTGGTGGATTATAGGTCTTAGACAAAGGCTGTAATTTATTTCATAGATCTAATTTTCCATAATTGTCTTAATGTTTCTCAAAGTTTCAGTGTTTGTTATTTATGTATTTGTAGGAGGGAGCTCAAGCCTTTTGGAGTGAAAGTCTCCATCATTAATCCTGCTTTCTTTAGAACATCAATTCTGAATGCAGAAGTAATAAACAACCGTGTTACAGACATTTGGAACAAACTGCCTCTGAACCTAAAAAATGCCTATGGGGAGAA
Source organism: Nanorana parkeri (assembly GCF_000935625.1). Classification (NCBI taxonomy): domain Eukaryota; kingdom Metazoa; phylum Chordata; class Amphibia; order Anura; family Dicroglossidae; genus Nanorana; species Nanorana parkeri. The sequence goes on from NW_017307632.1 coordinate 264,727, forward strand.
GTATTTTCAACAATGTAAGTGATACAGACTTGTCATATGTAAAATGTCATTGCGCAAATCCTGTATGATATTAGTTAAAATGTATTACTGTACAAATAATTTTATGGAGAAAAATATAGAAAATGCTTGAAATTAGAAAGGTACTCACAAACAGACAACCTTTGTCTAATATCCTAAAATGTGCCAGGTTTAAATGTCAAGGTCAATGTAACAGAAATTAGTACCCAATCCAAGACATCTTGAAACATGTCCTTGGGACTAAAAAATGTCATCAATCAACCTCTATGGGCAACATCAACAGTTTTTATTTAATGCATAGTGATGTGCAAGGAAAAATATATATATCTTACCAAATTGATAGCATGGAGCAAGTGGACGCATGCAAGCCAGGTCTACAACTTCGATAGTAGTCATCTGTCAGGGAGGACTAGACAAGGGGGCTTAGTCCAGGCTAGTACTAAGATTTATTAAATTGGTGGCCCTAAGTGAAGATACTTCACCATTCAGACATCGACCCGAGTGGGACTCACAGTCAGAGATAAATGCTGTGCATGATATTTACCTATTTTAAACCTAGGATTACAGCAAAGGGAAATCTTCCATGGCCATCTTCTTTTGTGGCTCTGGGATGTCATGGGACTTATTGCTGAGAGTTGCAAGGGAAGCTGATGATATGAAAAGGTCTGTCACAATACATCATGTCCTTTAGTAACACCCACCTTCCACCATGCCCACCAATCAATGAGGTACTAGGGAAGACTTTTGCATGGTACACTTTATTGGTCAACTGAAATTTGTCCGTTCACACATTAATGGTTTTTGCGAGGAAACGCACTAAACAAAAAACAAATTCATTTCAATGTATCGAGTTTACACCTGTATGACGTCCGCTCAAGTGTGATATTCTGGGCAGATTCCGCATGTTCTATCTATAGAAGTAGCTGCAAACGTGCGGAAACCACGCATATGTTAAAATCTGTGTTTTTGCGCTGCACGGAAAACACAAACGCTATGTGAATGGAGCCTCAGGTCTAGTTGATTGTGTTTAATTTTTAGGTCAAAGGTTCCCAGTTCTCCCCTGTAACTTGTTTATATAAAGTCCTACAAAAGTGAGAGGGTGGACCTCAGGCTAAGGATATAAATACTATTAAACAAATAAATTGGTATTTTTATTTTAAAAGGTCTATACATAAGACCTTACTGACAGGCACATGCAGAAGAAAAAGAATAAGGGGGATTTGGATCCAAATTATGCTGATCGGGCTATATAAAGTGTGGCACCAACCTAAAATATAAGCACTATTCACTGATAAAAACAGAGCGCGTACGTCCCCAAATCACAGTTATCAGCGTTTATATTGCTGTTGTTTCCACATATGGGAAAGATTTCTGCCTATTATGCCCCATAGCTCTGAACAACCTACCAGCTTTTCAGGACAGAAACTTATCTCTGGATCACATGCCAATTTAATGTCCCAAGTTGCCCTTGCATAAACGTATTTCATGTCTAGAATCAATAAAGAAGTTGAAATTAGATACTCCCCAGAAAACAATACCCCTGAAGACAGCTTCTAATTGTCAAAAAAGTACATCAGGTGACAGTGGCCTCAGCAGTAGGCTGAATTAACATCTGAATATAGCAGATATGCACTCTGCGTTCCTGTGTGTTTGTTTTTTGTGCATCCCAATTGATATCATTGGGGTCCTGAACGTGCGGCAAATGGAAAAGTAGTGCATGTAGCAAAATCTGTGACATGAGTCCTGTGTTTTTTTATCCGCGCTTTAATGTGCAGAAACATGGAGGAAAAACGTGTGTTTGCTCAGCCACGTTTGGAGTGCCATTAACTGGTAATGACACAGCAAGAGTGTGTCGTGGTTTTTATGCATTTTGCGATTGCGCGTCAAAGCGTGTATCTTTTTCGTGTTTGACACGCTAGCGTGAAGTGCTCAGGTGTAAATGCGGCCTTACTCCTTGATAATCACTTATTGCTAGTTAAAATAGTTAGCATGTTACTGTTATACACAGCTCTGATATCTGGACCACGGAAGATAGTGCACAAAGGTATATTGACATTCTTCCTGGATACTTTTTACTTCATTTTATCTAAGAGAAGTATTTTTTTTTCTTTACAGATTGTAAATTCATTATTAAAATATGTTCCATGACCAACCCAAAAATCACAGTTGTGACAGATTGTATGGAGCATGCCCTAACAGCAGTGCAGCCATGGACACGATATTCTGCTGGCTGGTATGCCAAACTGTTCTATATGCCCTTGTCATATCTCCCCACATTTGTGGGAGATTTTTTTCTTGACTCTTCGCCAGATGTACCCAAATGAGAAACTGTGATCAATGAAGAAGAGTGGTCATAAAATGCTACTGATCCAAGTGAATGGATTCCTTTTGAGGATCTGTTTTTCTTTAACCAATCACAACTTTCTATTAATGTTACATTATAATGGGTGTGTGTGTGTATATATCTATATAATACATATATATATATAAACATTTATGAATAAAACACACTTGAACCATCCCAGTGCCTCCTCTGCATTATTTCCTTGCAATACAGTTTCAGTGTTGTTGTATCCTCAGGGATAGTTGGCATTGGCATTCAGTATTCATCTGAGACTGGAAAAGTAGATCTGCACAAATGCCAATCTTCAATGACAAAGTATGAAGATCAAGGACCCTGCTATGTGATGCAGACTACGAGGACGTCATGTGCAAAAAATGATGGGTAAACCCAATAATGCTTTTTTTCACCACTGCTTGTAATATTATAGTGTTAAAAAAGCAATGATGTTGCAAGAAATGTCTCGAGTGATATAATATCTACGGCAAATAAATATGTGTATTATAAGGTTCATGTATCATACTAAAAAGATGAACAAGAAAAGTGGGACAGCGGGATTTGGTTCCATATAGGCACAGTACCCCTAAAGTGTTGTGTTTGCTGAAGTGGATGTCTCACTGGTAACATGAATTATGTGAAGCAAGTTAAGTTTGCTAGAGTACAGGTCTGACTAGTGGCATGGATACTGGGGATTGAGCTGAGCGTGCTAGAGTGCAGGTCTTACTCGTAACATTAGTATTACGAGGGAGATATTTGTGCTAGAGTTAGGTTTTCGCTGGTTTCCAAAAAAATTGGCTATAGGTACACTTTAAACTAAGTTTACTTTAATGCCCAATGTTAAAACACAAGGCAACAAGCAAATTCATTAAAGTGAAAATAAAGTCAGTGGTTTTTAAGCTATTTCAAATGCTGATGAAGTCACATACAATGGATGCTGCACCCTGATGTACGTTGTATAAAAATGTAGTTTCCTGCAGAATTTGCTGGTCTCTGAGCACTGGCCCTGATATCCTGTTTTATGGCGGCTCCGTTCCCTTGCAGGGTCCTATGGAGCCACCCTTGCGTGTACTAGTAAGCTTTTTGTGTCTACATAAACACACAAGTACAGCAAGGCAACCCACTCCCCTGCTCCTCTTTCCTCCCTTCTCGCTCTTCCCTTCTCCAAGCTCATAGATGGACAGCTGCTGGAGAATGTGTTGTCCATTGTGATCTTTTACTGGACAGGAAGTTCAGGAAAGCGGAGCGGAAAGAATTGGAGGCACATACAATACAACTTTAAGTGAACTGCTGTTCAGAGTTTCAAACTTTAGCAGAAAGTTAGTATTTGCATACAGAGCATCCAGGGTCTGGGAGGTTTGTGCTTCAGTAGCAAAGCTAACTGCTGGATTAATATGTCAGTTTCAGTTTTTTATAAAGGCAAGTTTACTTTGACCACCATATGCCGTATGCATTTCTACTTACATAAAAAGCAACCAGCTCTCTCAAGCAACCGGCAAAATAAAAATCAATAACATGTCCTCGATTTTTTATTTTTTTGCTGGTGGATTGAGGCACAGTAAAAACAATGTCGGTTGCTCGGTGCACAGTACACTAAAAAATGTAGTTAGCAACTGAATAGTTGCTAACGAAACTCTTTGTGCACAGCTTCCTGCCGGTAGGCAGCTAGATCCCGTGGTCGGCAGCAGAATGTAAACAATGGGGAGAAATAGTCAGCCTGCTATTGGCTATTTCAAATTTGAAATAGCCAATAGCAGGCTAGCTATTGCAACCCCACCCACTAAGCGGAGGAGCAGATTGTTCTCGTCAGGTCCACTCCTCTGCTCAGTGGGTGGGGTTTCACTGGCTAGCCTGCTATTGGCTATTTCAAATTGCAATAGATAATAGCAGGCTGGCTATTGTTCCTGCCCACTGAGCAGAGGAGCAGACCTGAGAGAGAACTTTCAGTGGGAGGGGCTACAATAGCCAGCCAGCTATTGCTGTCCAAGATATTCTTTGCTCACATATCTGTATATACCAAACAACCAGCAGTGACAATTCTTATGATAGTGATGTGTATGGGAAGAAAACAAATACCAATATGTGTAAAGTATTTCTTTATTAGCAGCTTATTCCATTGTCCTTTTTAGAAGGACCTTTTTAAGAACTGGTAAGAACAGTAAGTAAACAAACTTAAAGTGACACTAAACTCAGGAGTTATTAAAAATGCATTTGAGTACCTTAACTATCAACAAAAATGTATCATATTTGTGTATCACTCGGCTGTAGATCCTCAAATCATGTCTGAATTCATGCTGACACTGTCTGTCCTTCTGGAGGGGGGCTACTTTGTTCCCCATGGTCCCTGTGTGTGTTGTAAAGTAGTCACCGCTCCAAGTTTACTACCATGATAGACTGCAATCTCACATTTAATTCACTAATTTGTGTTGAGATTGTAGTCCATCTCGGGAGTGAGCTTGGGGCGGTGGCTACTTTTACAACACACACACAGGGACCATGGAGAACAAAAGTAGCCACCGCTCCAAGCTCACTTGGATTGCCAGCAGTAGATATAGGCAAAAAAAAAAGGAGGGTTTAGAACCCCTTTGAGGACTTTGTGTCCTCAATCTCTTTTTCTATTTAAAAAGGGAAATATCAGGGGTCTGTTTAGACCCCTAATATTTCCCCAAAGCCCCTAAAAGTAAAACATAAAAATATTTATTAAAAATGAATAAATAAAAAAATTGAAAAAGTTAGAATAAAAAACATTTTTAATTTCGGCCCGACATTTTTTTTCATGTCGGATTCGTTTCGGTTTTGAAATTGTCATTTCGGTGCACCTCTAATATATTGCCTTTGTTCACCAGGAGCTTTAGAATTAGGCAGCAATAGTGCCCACCCCCCTATTTTATATATAGAAATATCCATACAAGTAGCTTGGGGTTACAGAGGGCACTCATTGCAAATATATTTTTCACAACATAAATATTAAAGCTTTATTGAGATACACACGAATAAAAAATCTCCACTAAAACACATTGGATGTACCACGTACAGTAAAACTTGCAGAGTCTTGGTTGTAATCCTAAAGCTCCTAATCCTTTAAAAGCCTCCAAGTGTTCCTCAGCTTTTGGCGGTATTACAAATGGGACATCATTGTTTGTATATCACAAGGTTATGGGGTTTGTTTTAGGTGTAAGTATTGGTATGACTAATAAAATGCTGCCACCTAGTGTTCATATTAAGCTATAGCGTAAAGTCGTATTAAATTCTCAAACTTTTTTTCAGTAATTAGTCCAGATAAATATACATTGTCCAGAAAAGTATTTCTTGATATTTTTGGCCAAACACTAAGTACCCATTCACACCTAGGCGTCAGCGTTTCCGCGCGTTTTAGGCACGTTTTCCTTTGCACGTTTTTACGTGCTTTTCGCGCGTTTCCCCTAAATAGATGCATGTTTTGGACGTGTTTCTGCATATGGGTGTATTGAGTGTTGTCCAATGAAAAGAAGTCCTGCCCATGACATAATAAACTCCTACACATTAGCCAAGGGGATAACAACATCAGCCTTTCAGCAGCTTTGGAACTACAAGTATTTTTTTTGTGTTGTTTTTTTTAAGCACGTGGAGCGTGCTCGAAAACGAATCCCCTGTGAACAAAAAAAGTGAATCGTGAAATCACAACACAAAAAACATGCACAAGGGTGAAATGAAAGGGCCACAATTTTTCCTGATCCCCCGGGGCGCAAGGCTCCTGACAGGGACAAGAACGACTTAGGTCCTCCAACCCGAAGGCCGGAGGACCCCGATCCTCTGGGACCCCAAGTACTGGGTTGGGGGGCTCTCCCGAAGAGACCCCCCCCCCACAGGTGGGAGAAGGCAGAGGGGCCCCTTTGTGGATCACAGAACCTCCTCCCTAACTTCAGGAAACAGGCCGAAGGTACCTGCACCCTCCGTCAATCTGTGAAAGTCAAGTGCCAAATCGTGCATAAAGTGCCAGTGCACAACGCTGACAGGCCTTAGGAGCCGGAGTGCAAAAATATTGCCCCAGGACTAGCTATATGGCCTGTCCAAGAAGGCGTAGTGCAGAAAAAGCGAGTAGGTGCCGTGTCCATGTGCACAGTGAATCCCTAGTGATTTTCTGGGACGCCTACACCAGTGGGCACAGCACCACGGGCCTCTGCCGCCCCCAGCCCTCCAGCCAGACCAAGCAAGTCTCCGCTCCGTCAGGAGGCATTAGCACCTTAAGGGATTCCAGCCTACAACTGGGGACAAGCCAGTAACCGGACCAGAATCAACCCAGGAGGAAAGGAAAGCCCCTCCAGCACCCACCAATTACACAGGAGAATACAAGCCGCCATCCCTTCCCTGTAAGGGACAGCAACTTGTTTCCCCCGGCAACTGATAAGAACAGATACTACACTTGATCTTAGCCAAAAGGTCAAGAAACTACAAGTCCTGTGATGCATATAAAAGTCTGTACACCCAGAAAACGAAAATCCCCCTGCTGCTTACTGGAGACTAGAAAAAAACGGTTTGTTCAACCAAGAGAGGTTTTGAACATAGTGCAGCTGAATTAGGGGGAGTCGGAGAGTTAATTGGCAATATAAAAGGGTACATTTATTCAAAATACAAGACAAAAAACCATAACACATTAACGGACTACACAGTTGATACCCACTAACCCTACACCTTTAAAAATAACTATTGCAATAATCCATTCGTGCAAAACAACATTCAAGACCTTTTTGGAGCTTGTTGATCAACTTTGATTAGGTAATCTAGTGGTTCTCAATGTTTGAGAAAACAGTGCTGGGAATAAAGTGAATAGTGCAAGATACAACGTATCAGGTGCCTGGGATTACTTGATTGAGTTAATAATTTTCACTCTAACTGCAGACATCTTTTTAAGTTTTGTCCAGTTATAGATAAAGTCCCTAGGAACAGAACTTGGATCTTTATTAGTTCTTTAACTGGATCCCACAGATATCGCTAGAACAAAAACTTGATTGAAGGAATCTTACTAAGACACTTTAAAGTATAAAAGTGGACCCGGGAAAATACCGTATTTTTCAGTCCATAAGACGCACCGGACCATAGGACGCAGGGAGGTCCGGCGCGCCTTATGGAGCACTCGAGACTGTAGCTTCTGTGACAGCTTCTATGACAGGCTCAAATGCTTTTTAAGAGGGGTTGATGAATCCAAGTTTCAACTTAATTCAAGTCCGTTTATGCCGTTTTGTCGGCATAGGTAATTTCCTAGTCTCGCTGTTTTAGATCAACCACTGTCATGTCGATAATGTGATGTATCAGACAAGCATCCTGCAGTGGATGACGCGTTTCGCCCCTCCTCCGTTTCTTGGGGCTTCGTCAGATCCTAATGGGTAATCAGTTGATGAGGTTTTTATCCTTTTCATCACGTGTTTACTGTTAACCCTTTTGGTGTCATGAATAGTTGGGCACGAAGAAACCCTTTCTCACATTATACATTTGTATATTAACTTTCTAAAAATATATCAAACAGAAGGGAGGTAATCAAGAGAAAAGAGCAAGCACGATCATGCACAGCTGTCATTTTCGTTTTATCATCTGTACTGTTTCAAAGTTGCGGGTATTGTTAAACACTGTTCAGGATGATGCTTGCTCTAACGAGTAGTTTAGCCAAATTACTGGATGAATTCTTTTCCTATATCCCATGCTCTAGGTATTGGAATTATCAGGTGTGTTTTAGTGAATGACATAACTCCAAATAAATATCACTCAACGAGTATTCTCAATTGAATTGCCAGCCGGTACTCCATTTATATCAGATGGTTGAGTGTGAGCTCAGTACTTTCTTTTAATTTTTGTTTTAACAAAGATGGTTGAACACTTACATTAACTTATGTATGGGAGTGAGAGAAGGAATCTTTGTAATGTTTGTAGGGGCCGCAGGGACACAGGCTAGAGGAATGCCTGTAAATTGCACTCATTGTCCAGTCCATGAGGTGTCATGGTCTTTAACTTAAAGATCCACATTTTTTTCTTTCTGTAATAGGATCTTATTAAAATCTCCTCTACGTGCTGAAAGTTTGAGTGCATATATTCCCCTAACCTGTATTCCCGCGGTCCTACCTGCATGATACTTCAAGAAATGCTGTGCCAGTGGGCTGAGTTGCGCAGGTCATACAGGCATGATTGTGCCTGTATTAGACTTATAAATGCCTCAGAATCAACATTTTTCAGACATGAATCAGCCATTTTGTTTCCCAGTGTGCTTTGCAGGTGATCTTCCACAATGTATATGCGCCTTAAAAACGTGCGTTCTTAAAAACGCACGAAAACCCCACACGTGCGTTTTTGGCGCGTTTTCCATTGAAATCTACGGAGCACAAACATGCTGACTCTGCCTGAAGGAAGCTCATGCATCTTTTCCAGCGTTTTTACAGCTTGCTGCTAAACTCTCAGGTGTGAACAGGGGCCATAGAAATGAATAGGAATTCTTATGTTGTGTGTTTTGACGCTTAAAAGGAGAACTATGGGGTCAGTGTTTTTCCCCATAGTTCTCCTTAGGGTAACGGGAGGACACAAACTAGCGTCCTCCCGTTACCCTAAGCTCAGTATACCACGAGCTACAGCTTGCGGTATACTGAGACGCTCCTGGCGTAGATGACGGGATCCGCCCAGCTGCGTGAGTGACAGCTGGCTCTGCCTATCTAGAGGCATAGCCAGCTGTACCCGCCCCCGTCCGTTCCGCCAGTCAGCTCTGGCAGATGGGAGAGGGGAATCCAGCCCCTCCCCCTGTCACGGCAGAGAGCCGTGACAGGATCGAGAGGTGAGGGAACCTGGTATGTGTTCGCTCACCTCCCGATCTACTGAGCCGACCTGTGACAGTCTCATTGTCACAGGTCGGCTAGAACTATGAGGTGAGTGAAAAGCACTCGCCTCATAGTTCTCCTTTTAAGATTTCAGCATCAAACCGCCCAGGTGAACAGGGACTAAGGCTCCATTCACATATAGCGTTTGTGTTTCCCATGCAGAAGACCGCACAGCACAAAAACGCTAAATTCTTTACATCTGCACGGATTCCGCTTGTTTGCGGCTATTACTATAGCCGCGAACGTGCGGAATCCGCCCCTGAAATCATGCTTGGACTATTTTGCGGGACATGCGGTTTTGAACCGCGTGGTCCCCGCAATAGTCTGAACAATGCACATTATAATGCATTGTTTTTTATGTTCAGAGCGGTTCCTTGTGTATTCGTACGGTCAAATGCGATCGGAAAACCATTCATGTGTGAATGGAGGCTTACAGCCATCATAATTCCAAACAGCTGACTCCAACTCTCTCAACTCAGCTTCTCTTAACTTTCTGTCCAGTACAAGATCACAGGGGACAGAGCAGTTTGTCCATCTACCAGCCTGGAGAAGGGAGGAGAAAGAAGGAAGAATGAATGGGGAGCAGGGAGGAGGGGGAAAGATTGACTTGCTGTGCTTGTGTGTTTGTGGAGGCACACAGCTTATCAGCACACACAAGGGTGGCTCCAAAGCACCCTGCAAGGGAAAGGCACCACCCTAAAACAGGATCTCAGAACCAGGGCTCAGGGGACCAGCTGATTCTGCAGGAAGTTAAAACATTTAAACATCAAGAAGCAGCATGTCATGTAAGTGATTTAACAAGCATTTAAAATAACTTTAAAAAAAAAAAATTTTTAACCCTTGCAGTTGGGCTAACCCACTCACTCGAAGCTCTGAGCCAGCTTGTTCTTGTACCGGTCCTTCCAGTATCTCTCCCCCTCCACTGCAGCGGCCTAAGATCCCGTAAATCATCAACGTCCATACACTGTGAGGGGGATTTATCAAAACTGGAGCAGACAGAATCTGAAGCAGTTGTCTATGGCAACCAATCAGCACCCACCTTTCATTTTCAAACCTTAACTGAACAAACTGAAGAGCGATGCTGATTGGTTGCCATAGGCAACTACTCCAGATTCTTCTGCTCCAGTTTTGATAGAATCTGTCCCGGCTGATAGAATCTGTGACAGCTGGCCGGCACAGAGCTTCGGGTGAGTAAATGTTTGTTATTTTTGTCCCTGAACACAAACCAGTACAGGGGGAGCCCCACTGCAAGGTTTAATAAGCTTCCGCAGCCGACAGGTGAATGTAAGCAGCCAGGAGCAATAGCCAGACTGAGAGGCGTAACTAGAACCTTCAGGGTCCCGATGCAAGAAACCATGAAGGCCCCCCCCCCCAGTGGCTGTGCGACAAAGAAGGAGCGGCACGATCGCGGGGGGGCCCTCTACTTCCTTGCTGGCCCCCCCAAGTGGCGGAACGCCAGGGCCCGGTCGCAATTGCGACCGCTGCAACCCTGGTAGTTCCGCCAGTGGCCAGACTGCCACTGGCTATTTCAAATCACAATAGCAGGCTGGCTATTGTAACCCCACCCACTGAGTAGAATGTGGGCGGTGTTCACGTTCAGGTCCGCTCAGTGAGCAGGTACGATAGCCAGGCCTGCTATTGGTTATTGCAATTTGAAATAGCCAGTAGCAGGCTGGATTTCTCGCCATTGTTTACATTCTGCTGCTGACACCGGAATCCGGCCTCCGGCAGGCAGCAAAGAGTTTCCTTAGCAACAAAAAAGCAACCGACCATTTTCTATTGTGCATCAAGCCACTGGCATATAAAAATTAAGGACATATTAAGGCTGGGTATGAGCTCACCTCTTTGAACTTTGCTCTCTTCTCCTATCAGCATGTCCTTTGTTAGCACATGAGCACTGCAGCATAACTGATTGGCTCATATTGTTGCTTCGCCCTATCACTTAGGTGATGCCAAGTCATATTCAGGTAATTATAGTGCCTGGAGTTCAACTTTAAAGCGTACATTCACACTAGAATAAAACTGTGAAGCAGTCTGCCCCTCCCCATTTAAAAAATGCAGTTTATCCCTGATACTGAACTATTCCGATTCCTACAAATACAACATTGGCTGTCTTCACTACAAAAATGAAGAACCCCAAATAGACCACTTACTTGTTTTGAACATGTGTGCCTCCATTCACCTGGTGGACCCAAATTGGTGTCAATCCTATACTCTAAACATAATTCCCTGAGGCATCTTAATCTGCACTCTTACCCCGCTAAATGGGCTATAAACCTTAAAGGAGAACTATGGGGTTAAGGCTTTTCCCCATAGTTCTCCTTAGGGTAACGGGAGGACTCAAACTAGCGTCCTCCCGTAACCCTAAGCTCAGTATACCGCGAGCTACGGCTCGCGGTATACTGAGACGCCGCAGCTGAAGCGGATCCCGACCGACAATTATGTCTGGATCTGCCCAGCTGTGTGAGTTACAGCTGGCTCTGCCTATCTAGAGGCAGAGCCAGCTGTACCCGCCCCCTCCCCCATCCGATCCGCCAGTCAGCACTGGCGGAGCGGAGAGGGGGGAATCCAGCCCCTCCCCTGTCACGGCAGAGAGCTGTGACAGGATGGAGAGGTGAGCGAACGCCGGTATGTGTTCGCTCACCTCCCGATCTACTGAGCCGACCTGTGACAGTCTCATTGTCACAGGTCGGCTAGAACTATGAGGTGAGTGAAAAGCAATCACCTCATAGTTCTCCTTTAACCTCAATTGGACTGAGGAAGATTGGGAAAAGGTGTGGAGAAATATCTCTCGATGCTCCCTTAATGTCAGTAATCTGGAGGTGGCCTATAAGGTAATGTTTTGCTGGTACCTAGTCCCTACCCGTCTAGCTAAAATATTTCCAACCTCGTCCGCTGTCTGCTTCCGCGGGAGCACCCTCCCTGGAGACATGCTCCACATTTGGTGGACTTGTCCATTAGCCTCACGTTTCTGGACTAGAATTTATCGTCTGCTATCCTGTCTATTTGACACCCATATTCCTAAGGATCCCACACAGGCTCTGTTACACGCCACAGTGCCTGGTTTAACCACATCCCAAGGCTCCATAGCATCATAATATAAAAAACCAACAGACTGCATAGGAATGAATATCTAGGCTGTTAACGGCTATTTCAATTTGCAATAGCCAATAGCAGGCTGGCTATTGCACCCGCCCACTGCTGCTGTCAATCAGCAGAGGAGGACCTGATGGAGAACTTCATGTCCACCTCTGCTGATTGACAACAGCAGAGGGCGGGTGCAATAGCCGGCCTGCTATTGCAAAGTGAAATAGCCAATAGCAATCTAGCTATTCATTTCCATGCCTTTTTTTTTTTTTTACTCTGCCGGCGACCTTGATGTTTGATTAAAAAAACAAAACAAATAGACAGCAGGGAAAAGTTTACTGTGCTAGATAGAGTAAAATGTTTCTCTCCCGGGTGTCCGGGAGCCGATATCTTGTAGTGGGGCTACCTCAGCACTGCAAGGGTTAACGGCTCAAATAAAAAAACTATTCTCATCTGATCCTCGGTCCTGTCGGGCTGCTAGAACGTTCCCGGGCTCTGCGGGTCTAAGCCATGCTGATGTCATCACATCTAATACAGGTCCATTTGCCTAAATGAGGGCATGGGAGGACATTCCATAGCTGGAGCAGAGAAAGGCAAGCACTCACAGCAGCAGGACTGAGGTTAAGGTGAGTATATTTTCTGTATTCCAGCCCCTAGGCCAGCAGTTCTCAACCTGTGGGTCGCGACCCCATCGGGGGTCGAATGACGATTCGCCAGGGGTCGCCCGGGAGTCTCCTGATATTAGATAGCGGCTCCAGGCCGCCCGGGAGAGAAGCACTTTCTCCCGGAAAGGTTTACTCTGCTCGATCGAGCAGAGTAAACCTTTCCCTGCAATCGTTTTTTTTTTTTCTGACATCGGGGGCCGTCGACCGCCGTAAGTCAGAAAAAAAAAAACACCATAGGAATGCATGGCTAGATTCCTATTGGCTATTTCACTTTGCAATAGCCAATAGCAAACTAGCTATTGCACTCGCCCTCTGCTGCTGCCAATCAACAGAAGGGGACCTGAGATTCTCCATCAGGTCCTTTTCTAGTGATTGACAGCAGCAGAAGGCAGGTGCAATAGCTAGTTTGCTATTGCAAAGTGAAATAGCCAATAGGAATCTAGCTATGGTTTAGGGGGTGGGGTGTAGCTGCACCGCAATTAGGGTTGCCACCTGTCCAGGATTCACCCGGACTGTCTGGGTTTTGAATGCTGTGTTCGGGTTTCATGACAGCAGAAACTTGGACACAAGATGTCAGACAGACAGGGGCAACCAAAATGAAGATAGGGGCTTACATATGAATGGGTGGCGCTACTTACATATGCATGTCCATGTCCGCACGTTGCTAGAGTGTGTTCGGGTTTCGCTTGAAGAAAAGGTGCCAACCCCAACTGCAATGGTTAATTATTTCTCTATATATAAGAAAACCTGTTACTTTATCCTGCATGGGCTATTCACACGATCACTTCAATATCGTGGTACTAAATAAGGGCAGCTGGTTCTTTTTATGAATCCATAACAACCACTTCCGTCTCATTGTCACATGGCAACTGACTACTATACTCTTCCAGAGACCACACAAGCCCCGCCCACGCCACCACCAAGAACTCGCTCTGTGACTCCGCCCACGCCGCCGGAAGTGACGCACGGGGCTCGGGCACACTGGCCGGTTATGGCGGTGACGTAGTGTGGGGAGTTCGGTGTTGTGATTGGTTGTTCTTTTCCCGCGCACTTTGTGTTGTTGCTGTCAGGCTCCCGAGTTGCTCTGTGTCACGTCATGGACTTGTCGGTGTATGATTCCGCCGGCCTGCCGGACCTGTTGCCTCTCTACTACCGGAGGCTCTTCCCCTTCTACCAGTACTACAGATGGCTCAGCTACGGGGGCGGTGAGCACATAATGGGGGTCGTCTGTCATACTATTGTCATGTGCATGGCCCTCTGATCTCTTCACATGAAAGCACAGATCTCTGCTGACTGTTCTCTATCGCTGCTTTCTACATGTCAAGCTCTGCACTACATGTAAATCAGTCCTGTTATAGTTGTACTCACTCCTGTATGCATTGTTCTCCTAAAATTCTATTTGATCACTTTTTAGCATTATCTAGTCTTTACAGGTTTCTTGTTGGTAATTGTGTTTGTGGGCGACCGTTGTGTGCGCTGATATTCTGTGTGTATCTCATGTCATTCCTCAGCACTGGTGACTTTGCATTGTATTCTGTCTGAGGTTTACAGGAAAAGTCTGCCCTTTGTGAGCAGAACTTTCAGTGAATGTTCCTAAAGCCCGACTCCGGCTAAAACATTGTTGTCTGTGGACGGAGTGGGATGAGAAAAGCTGTCCATGTAGGGTACAATCTCAATTAGTTTTATCTAATGTTAAATGAGGACACTTCTATACGATTCACTCCCTTTACCATTCATGTTTGTCACCTCAACACAATTCCCAAAATCCAGTGTACCCATCGCACTCCTGACCAAATAATACCCCTAGAGATGGGTGGGGCTGCCAAAGTAACTGCAGATGTTTGCCTGAAGAAGAAACCGCTGTTGTTCCGAAACGTCGCTATATGATGTGATAGCAATCGAGTCAATAAACCGTTTTTGACTTGAAATTCTATTGGAGTGCAAGTGACTTTATACATACACTCAACACAATGCCCACACGTGAGCCATCTGTGTATTGTGATGCATGTCCACTTTTATCGCATTGTAGTTGCATTAAAGTGACATTAAAGTCTAATTTTGTTTCACATAAATAGCAAGCCGTAGATATATGCAAAAACATTTGTCACATTTAAGAAAAAATAAAGTTACCAAATAGGTAAGAACTTACCTGTGTCTGTGCTGCTTGCTCCCGGCTGTAGAACACAGCTTCCGAACGGCTGTGCAGGAGGATGAGTGCAGGCGCATGTGCAGTTCATATCACCAGAGGGGAGAGACGCAGTGAAAATGAATGCACGCAGAAGGGAGCATGCACATCGGACAGACACCGTGGGACACAGAACACACAGCAGCCTGCGATGAATTGGAGACCAGCACCAGCGCTGGAGGGACTCCTGAAAACAAGTGGAAGAAAGAAGATGATCGGATTAAGACGCATCATTTAAGGTAAGTCCTTAAAGCAGCATGGGGGAAGGGGGGATGAAGATGCGACCTCAGTACAAAGCTCTATGAATCCTGCAGCACTATAGCCTTCCATCAACAGATATAAGTGATGATTTGCGGGGAAAAGGCAGTGCTGGTTATGGCAGCTGGTGATTTTACAGCAAAGTCAGTGTTAAACTTGCTGAACTCCAGTATAATTATTGTGCCCAGAGTTGGGCATTAATATCATAAAAAGGAAATGACGATAAGATAACAGCTTTTCAGTGGAGTAGAGAATTGGAACCTCGTCAAATATGTATTCCTTGAAGTTGCAACAGAATTCTGACAGAGATTCCAATGCACTTCTACTTGTCTGCAAATATATTTTCTACCAAGGTTTGAACTGGTCCTGCTTATACTACATGTGCTAACAATGTGACAGATCTACTCACAAAATGTCCTGGAGGTTTGTGCTATTTTTGGAGGCAGGGGGTCAAGTAGTATAACCAGGAAAAACTGATACTTATTTTTTTTTAAAGAAGTTGATTGACCTTTTTCTGGGTGTTCTTTCAGTTGTGAAAAACTACTTTGTGCACCGAGAGTTCAGCTTCACCCTAAAAGATGACATATATGTACGATATCAGTCCTTCAACAACCAGAGCGAGCTGGAGAAAGAAATGCAGAAGATGAATCCTTACAAAATCGACATTGGAGCCGTGTACTCCCACAAGGTGACCACTGTAACAGCTATGCAGGATATACTCTTCATCTTTATGTAACTTCACAACATTTCTCTTTTACAACTTATTGATTTATCTTGCTGTTTATTTTGGATGATTACATGTTTTTTTGTCTGTTTTTATTCTAGCTCTCTCGCTAATTTGTTCTTTACATTCATTTATTGTAATGCCACTTTACCTTTCTGCCTTCTAATATACACATGATGAGGGCACTCTTGAGCAACATTTTTAGGAAACAATCTGTTACTATAAGTGTATTATATATTGATAGTGTATTTAAGTTCTGAAATGCAGAGAGATACAATATTCGATGTTTTCAATCAAATTTGGGAAAACCCTATTATATGTTTGTGTTTCCAATCACACAGGATACCTAAAATGTAAAAGAAATAGCTCTTACTTTTAGATACAGTATGTCCCTCTACACATCGCAAGCTACTATGCATTATTGCATTATTATTAATCATTTGAAAAGGAGTCTGTCCCCATAGCAAAACCAGGGACAAACTGGGTTTCCTTCCATTAACATACAAGCTTCTAGATATTTAACCCTTTATGATAGACAGTGTTCAAATCTAGTTTACAATTGATAATGAGATCTTCCAGCACAGTACAGATAGGGTTCACCATGGTAAACATTAACTCCACAGCCCCCTCCTTACCATAAATAGGGGGGAATCTAGCTAAGCAAGAGAAAATCCCTTTTTGAAAGCAGCAATTTTTCAATATTTTGTAAGTAATTTTATGCAAATGGGATAAAAAAATAACGTAGGTATAACAATTTGGCTGCTAAGTGGAACTGCCTTTTAAAGCCAAAACTTAAATATACTATTCCTTAACTCCTCTAATAAGCTCTGGGAGACAAAGGAAATGCTTGGTACTTTCAGGTATAAAGAAGCATGTGATGCACTCCATGGGCCAATCGGCAGTATCACATGGTGAGGTCATATAGTCTGATAGTTGTCTGGCTGCAGTGCTCTGTCTTCAGTTCTGTTTCAGTTGATGACCTAGACAAGTATGTAGAATGGGAAAATCAGAAGGCCTTATCTCCATCAGTGACTAAAAGCACTGAAGCAAACAGAGCAGCCAGGAAACTAGCATTTTCAGAGAGGTCAGCAGTGTCATCCTCGGAGTTTCTCTATTACGATAATTTTCTTATAAAAGTTTACAAAATGTGTCTTGTTTGGCACTTTCTGCTTTGCTACAGACAGTTTTTTGCTCCCCCATCACTCTCTTTAGTACTCACCTGTGTCATGTGGGTCTTGGCTGTATGGAAGTCTAAGGAGATGTCTTTTTATGAATATATAATTGGTGATTGTGACATGTCTCGCATCCCTGTAAGCATTAATGTAGATGCTTGATATGCTGATATCTCTGTGTGAGAAGTTTCATTCCTTTTATAACACTAATACAATCCATTTAGCTTTCTAATATCAATAGCTGTATATGCATTGGTCCTTGGTTAAAAAGTGTGTGTGTGTGTGTGTGTGTGTGTGTGTGTGTGTGTGTGTGTGTGTGTGTGTACGGACAAGTTTAAATTCATATGTAAATATAGGTTTTTGAATTGCTCTCCACAGCCCAGCATGCACAACTCTGTGAAATCGGGTACATTTCAAGCACAAGAGAAGGAGTTGGTGTTTGATATTGATATGACAGATTACGATGATGTTCGGAGATGCTGCAGGTAAATGCTATTTTCTCCTGTTTTACAAAACTGTGATACCACAATTAAAAAAACATAAATTTGAGCCATGTTCATAGGTGTATTCTGTGATCCATACAGTGCAACAAGTCTCTCAGCTGCACATATTCTGCTTGAGGTGACAACTCTCCCCATCCGTGTGCGACACCAATAACACTGACCAGATAGGGTAGACCATTATAAAGAAAATTGTCATAAAGCGCTCATTCAAGTGTTAATAACCACTTCCAATCCCTCCACTGGAATGCTGTACACAGCAGCTCTTAGTTTTGCATTTAGTTTTTAGAGGAGAGATTAGGAGCTCGGATCTTTAGGACAAGCATAACAATGTTGATATTAAAACTAGGAAGAGTAAGACTCGATCAAGCGTACACAAATATTTCTGGACTTTATGGGCCATGCCTTCTCCTCACCTCGGTTGGATCATAGGTCTTTGGTTTCGGTGCCAATATATGAACCTTTAGTTAAAAGGATTGAACCCTGTATAAAGACAGTACAGGTGTGCAGCGAGGAGGCCGTGTCTTCATTGAAGGACTTTTTTTTTTTTTTTTATTATTATGGAGTAGGACTGTCCCGATGCCACTTTAAGACCAAGTACTTGCTGATACCAATTACCGCTACTTTTTCTTAAAGGGATACGGTATGTGAAATTTTTTCTAAAACAACACAGACTGATGATTTTAGGGCAGTTTCTCACCAGAGTGAACTAAAGATGTCACCAGAAACGAATACAGATGTCACCAGAGCAGAATACATGCCCCCACAGCAGAATACATCTCACTAGGTTGCGTGCGATCTCACCCAGGCGACATGTGGATCTCTGCAGGGCTTTTTCAGCAGTTCCTATGCTGTGGAGTGTGCCGGTGGCTGTACTGTGCTGGTGAGGCTGTGGAAGGTGGAGGAGATCTACAACCAGACAGGCACTGCCATGGGCGGCTACATGCAGGTCCCCAGCAGGCTGCCGAGGTCCCCACAAGTACTCGTGGAAATGCCTGGTATACTAGTATCAGGACATACCTAGTTTTGAGGATACTGCATGGGATATTTTTGAGAATCAGGATGTGGTCGAATATACCTCCTGCGGTTTGCGGAAATGTCAGTTAAAGCGGATATTGCAGATGACTGATGTTGGGAAAGCATCACGGCCAAACTTATTAAAGGCCTGTGCTAGTCAGTTATCTGTGGTACTGACTGAGATTTTTAACTTGTCGTTGCTGTAGCGCAAAGTGCCCAATAGGTTTAAAACAACTGTTATTAAACCTATACTTGAGATGTTTAGTTATCACATGGTTAAATGATCAATGGCAGATTACATTCACATTGGTAGTTATGAAATGCTTTGAAAGAATCGTGCAGGATTATATCAAGGCCAGCTTGCCTCCTGGATTTGACCAATGGCAGTTGCAGTTTCCTTGGCACTTCATGCAGCCCCTGGTCACTTATGTGAAGGTACTATTTGTAGATTTTAGTTCTGCCTTTAATATCCTAGATCCTAATAAATTGTATAGGAAAGTGCTGGAATTAAATCTTGATACTGCATTATTTTTGTGGATTAGGGATTTTTTGATAAACAGGCTGCAAATGGTGATAGTGAGCGATCGTGTCTCGGCCAGTACTATCGTGAGTACGGGAGTACCACAGGGCTTTGTTCTTAGGCTCCATTCACACATAGCAGCATCGGTTTCCGTATGGTAAATCATGCGTAGCAAAACCACCCAAGATTTAACATACTTGCGGATTCCGCGCGTTTGCGGCTATACTATAGCAGTGAATGTGCGAAATCTGCCCCTGAAATCGTGCTTGGACTATTTTGCGGGACGCGCGGTTTTGTACCATTCGTTCCCCGCAATAGTCTAAACAATACACATTAAAATGCAATTGTTTTTTTATCTTCTGATTGGATGCAGACTTTGATCAGGTATTTTGAGAGCCATTGAGGCCGACTAGCAAGATACTAAAGCTTGGCCCAGCGGGAGATTCCTCCATCCACACAGTTTAGCATAAATGGAGGAATCTGTTGCACTTTTTCCATCTGACCATAGAAAATCTGCAGATTTTCTATCTATAAGTGTATGGCCATCTTAAGAGTGGTTTGAGATAAACTATTTGGCATTGCATGCAGGTCACAGCGTAATACAATCTTATCTTATGATGATGGCAAAAAAACTGGTAAGTTCCCTTGCGCATGGTTTGATATTTCAAAGTCATTACAGATTTACCGTATTTATTAACATACAGTTTGCTAAGTATACAACCTTTACTTGGTAAATCCCACTGTGTAGCATTGCAATGACTGTGCAGTACTGAGCTTTAGATAACATGATATTCGGGTACAGCAGTACATATTTGCTTACTAGGTTTGTGAAGAAAAGTACTTTAAAATCCACCCTGTTGTGGACAGACTTGCACCAACTTTTGCAATCTTACATTGAACGCAGATGTTGGAGATCATCATTTAATGTTTGTCACAACGACCATTTTGAGGTGACTTTTACTTTAATGATCAGTTATATACCTTAACCGGCTTTCTGGTGTTCCAGTTCTGCAGATATATGCAATAAGTGCTGGACTCTGATGACCATTGCCATGCGAATCCTGGATAGAGCACTAGCAGGTAAGCACATAAGTAGTCTTGTCTGATGCAAGATGTTTTACAGTAGACGGATAAGTAAACATGTTTTGAGTATTACTGTATTTTACACACTGCTCCTTGCATCACCTTAAAATATATACACTGTGCTATATGTGGGGGGTTGTTTTTGGTTTTAGCAGTTCTATATTTTTGGTAATACAACTGATCAACCACATATTCTATTATACAGGTATGTGTGTGTGTGTTTATAGCCTGTTGAAATGCTTTCTCTTAGGGCTCAGTCTAAGTTTTCAGTCCATCAAACTGAGCCACAAAGCAGGCATTGGTGTCCTGTCGTTTTTAGCTAATCCATAGTGTCCTGTATTAAATGTTTGTAAAACAAATAAAATAAGTGTTTTAATGTGTACACTTAGAAGAAAGCTACATTTGTATTCAAAACAATTGGTTGCTTATTAACGTGGAAACTTTTTCTTCTAATTGCTATAATTCTATGTTTTTGTTTTTTTTTTAGATGATTTTGGGTTCCGTCATCGATTATGGGTATACTCAGGCAGAAGAGGAGTCCATTGCTGGGTGTGTGATGAGGCTGCCAGGAAGCTCTCCCAGGCTGAAAGATCTGCTGTAGCAGAATATTTGAGTGTGGTGAAGGTAGAGTATATATTGTGATCATCTGTAGCCACGGTTGCAATTGGAAATTTGTTTCTCAGATTAGTTAGCCTAAAATGGCCGTAGATATGAATAAAGTCAGATTAGGCAAAGATGCATCTCTGTAGTGTTGGCAGATACGTGCTGGACAACCACATTCCAAAAAAAAAAAAGGTTACTGTTATCTTTCGAGACATGTGGAGCCAGGACCATTTTCCTACTTCTCTTTTTGTTTCCTAAACACGTGCACTCGGCTTGGCCAAGCCAATCAGATCTCTGACAGTTTAGGGTTCTTTCACATGTGCGTTGAGAATTTAATAAAAGAGCAATGCTGATTACCACGCCTATAGTGTTAAGGCATTCAGCAGGCATTTTCAAGGCATTACGGAGGCGTCAAAAATGCTTGCAAAATGTCCTGCAAGTAGGGGAGTGAAGGGGAAGTGACCAGCTTTGGTACTTTAGTAGAGGCATTTGTCCAGCGGCATGCACTCTATTTTTGTTACAACGCTAACGCCCATGTGTTAACTGTAGAGCTGCAGCTAACGATTATTTTCAAAATCGATTAGTTAAATTGCTTTGTCCCGCAGAGACGCTTTAAAAATACTTCTCTAATGCCTGATTGAAATAGACGCGTGAAAGAGGCCTTACTGTGGTCTTGCATTTCCAATGGCCTCCTTTAGAGTTAAAGTATAGCATGTTTTCAGTGAGCACAAACCTTGTTGTTATTTAGGTGTTTACCTTAAAATGATATTAAAGTTGAAATGTTTTTTAGATGCTGATTAACTCACTTACAGTAAATGCTGCTCCCTGATGTTAAAAGGTTTTTTGTTTCCCCCTAGATTCAGCTAATCCCCTGAGCACTGGCCTAATATTCTGTTCTAGGGTGGCTCTTTTATTTTGCAAGGTTCCTTTGGAGCCACCCTTGTGCATGATAGTAAAATGTGTGTTGCTGCTAATTTATGGCTTTCTGTGACTTTCTTTTTGTGATATTTAATTATCTCTTTAGGGAGGTGAAGAGACCATAAAGAAGGTTCAGCTCTTCGATCCCATTCACCCATTTATAAAGTACGTTTTACTAGCTATTGATGCTGCCATTTGTTTAACTGCATGTGTTTTGATTTTTCTTTTTTTGTAATAACTTTTTTAAATATATTTGTAAGGTTTTAGGTAATTTCTGTGTCAAAATTGTTGAATTATGTAACTACGGCTATGTATCTGCTTTAAAATGAAAGACGCAAGCTTTCCCCCTAGACACAAAATGTTCTTGTCTCATGTTATCTAGTTGGAACTTTACTTTAGTAAACATTTTGTCAAGTGCAAGGCTAAAATCTGGACATCTTCTGCATATTGCTTTATTTTTTTCCGCTTTAGCTGTAGTCAGGGCTGCAACTAGCTAATCGATTAAGCAATAATATTTGATTATGATAATAGTTGTCAACTATTCTTATTATCGATTAGTTGGTTGGATCCCCTGGCTCTCTCCTCCAAGCTGGGAGGAGGTCACAGCAAGCAGTGGGTGGGTGCAGTAGCTAGCCTGCTATTGCAATTTGAAATAGCCAATAGCAGACTGGCTATTGCACCAGCCCACTACCTGCTGTATTTACATTCAGCTGGCATCTGCAGAATCTTGCACCGGCTGCTGTCATTCCCTGGCTGAGGCTATTTAACCACCGTGTGCTTAAAAAAACAATTATTTACAAAAAATTTTTTTATAAAAGGTGGGGGAAAAAAAGTTGGTTTCGGCCTGACAAATTATGCTGTGGGAGATGCATTGCAGTGCCATTCATTTCTTTTTAAATCAAAGATTTTTATTGATTTTAACGTAACATGACACTTTTGCTAAGACAGTGGAGACATGTGGTTACAACGTACAGCACGCAGTGCATGGGAGTACATAAAGCGTTGGGATAGGCACTGCTCTAGAGTTAAACACAATAATAGTTATTGCTGGTGCAATAGGCTCGCCCGTCGAGTTGTTCAAGTTAGTGACAGGTTCCACCCGAATACTGAGGGGCCTGGCCAACTGACGGGGTTAAACAGAGGGAGTTGTTCCTTTGCGAGGCACTGCATAACAGGACCGCCGTTCGTGCTGTGAGAGAGCGCACTGAACCACTGCAAACGTCAACCATGAAAGATCGCGCCCAAGAAGGGCAGTTGGAGAGAGACAGAGAAAGAAAGGAGAAAGATTAGAGAAGAACGGGCAGTGCCATTCATTTCAATGGCACCCCAAACACACCTCCCACCCACAGTGTGATCGACTGCACTGGAACGCACGGTACCGCGATGCTGTGCGTTCCAGTTCAGTGCATGCAGTTTTATTCTGAAGTAAACGTTTGTAACACACATTTGTGTATTATCTTAAATTTAAGGATGATATTTAATTTTTTTTAAATCCGATTAATCGGAAAAAAAATCGTCTAATCGATTATGAAAATAATCATTAGTTGCAGCCCTAGTTGTAGTTTTAGCAGAGCTTTGTGCTATTTTCTGCTTTGTAATGTCTGCATGTATTTTATGCCATGAAGGAGTGTAGTTTTGAATATACATTGTTTGCATTTGCTAATTTTTGCTAAACCTACTGTATTTGTGTATTAGACATTTAAGGAAACCTACACCTACTTTTAATGTGGTGCATGTTGGATGCCAGGTCCCCTGCTCCACTCTGTGATTGCTTTCACTAGCCTCTACATCACAACTGTACCCTGTAGTGACATAGTTGTCAGCGGATAGTGCTGCAGAGGGAGGCTCAAGACACCGTCATCCAACAATCCTGCAAGTGTCAACTATATTAGATCTTTCGGCAAGGTTCAACTCCAAAGGGTTGGGTGGTGTGGGCAATGGGACAGTAAAATGTTAACTGTTGGATTTGGTTTTTGAAACTAGTGGCAGGGTCCCTTTTTAACCCCTTCATGACTGAGGCCTTTTTTTCATTTTTTGTACCCATGTTATATACAATTGTGGAAGCTGTGCCCAAAAAAGGCAAACCGAAGACATGGGACTCGTCGCCTATAGGCTCCCTGGCTCTTTTCCCCATTATTGACTTACCACACTGTGTCTTTGTGAAGGCAGCCATCTAAGTAGTGATCTAGGGCGTTGCCTCCTCATGCCAAAGCTGCCACCCCTTCCACAGATCACAACTGGTCAGATGACTGGTAGGGTAGTAATTGGAAGAATCACTGTTCCACAGAACGAATGAAGCAGAAGCAAGCTTGCAGGTCCTCTGGTATACAGTGAGAAGCACAGTAGTGACATTGCCAAATCTCACTTGAAATCTAGCATGATTAGCAGTCAGAGGCAGCAGTGCCTAGATGATCATACACTGCAGATATATGGCTGCTGGGCTACAGAAAAGGAGTGCCTGAATACAGTCTTGTGTTAGGAAATGCACTGCTACATTTCCAGATTAAATCAAGACAGAAATACTGCTTACACACAATTAAAGAAGATTTCTAGACAGTTCAAACATTAGCTTTTGCAGTGGGGCTACACCGCTCGCCCCTCTCCCTCTGTGTCTTCATGTCTAATAGACTGATGTCACAGGTCATTAGACTGCAGGAGACCAGGGAAGAAGAGGGTGCCGGGACAGTTCTAGCAGCCAGGCAGGACCGAGGATTGGGTTATGTTTTTGTTTTTTAACCAAATGCACACCTAACCCTTGCAGTGTGGAGGTAGCCCTGCTGTAAGGGTTATTTTTTTTTTTTAAATGTATTCATTTAACTGCCCAGTGTTCTTTACGTTTCTGGGTGTTCCATGAAAGGTAGCATATCTTCACTTTGAGCTCAGGTCCTTTTTTTTTTTTTTTTCTTAGTTTCTTGAATTTCAGCTATTTTATATATTTTCAAATTGGTGGGAAAGAATGGTTTATTAGTGATAACAATGTTAGAATGGTCAGATCCTTGTTAACGGGACTTTTTTGTTTATGATGCCAGTCACTGTAAACTGTACCAATTGTTCCATTGTATGAAGTAATATTAGTTTTGTCTTCTAGGAAATCCATTATGGTGGTGGAGAAATATTTTGAACAATATGCTTTGGTGGGGCAGGACATTTTGGAGAATAAGCAGAACTGGGACAAGGTGTTGGCACTTGTTCCAGAAGATATCCTTTTTCATTGAACGTTCCTTATTGAACAGTTTGTTAATCCCAAAAAAAAATCAGATTAAATCCTTAACCTACGTTCTCACTAGTCCGAGAGCTTGCGCAGAAAGATTTCCAGAAAGCACGTACTTCAGTTGAGCGATGGGAGAAACTGAAGAAATGTTTAAACGCCCCGGTATGTAACAATCATACAGGAAATGCGCTTGCTTTTCAAATTGACACTTTTTTTCAGTTCTGCTGTTTGAAATGTTCTCATGTTATCAATGAACAGGAACACTCATAGAGGATTCCTGTTCATTGATAACAGGGGACACAGAAAAAGAGATTGAGGACTTTGTATTCTCAATCTCTTTTTCTATTTTAAAAGGGAAATATCAGGGGTCTGTTTAGACCCCTAATATTTCCCCGAAGCCCCTAAAAGTAATGTAAAAAAAAAGAAATATTTAATAAAAAAGTAAATTAATAAATAAAAATTAATATAAAAAAAATTTTTGGTTTCGGCCTGACAATTTTTATTTTGGTTTTAAAATTTCCATTTCGGTGCTATATATATCTCGATCTATATATCTATCTATCTATCTCTCAAAACGACTTGTATAGATTAATAATCCACTAATGGGTCCAGGGTCCCCACCATGAGGTCACTGGCCATGGTCCCTCCCTCCTTAAACACACCACGTTGGGCCTGCCGCTCGCCATGTGTGTGGTGGCGTCTGCCAACTTTGCATGCACAAAATACAATAAGTGCTTGAGCAAGAGATTCACGACACCAAACGCACATAATTCTTCATCTGCCCATCGGACACATTTGCAAACGGGAGGGAAGGCTGAACTATTGTAAGGTGGGGAAAAAAATAAGTGGGGCGGAAAAAATTAAATCCTCCCTCCATATCCACCCACCCTCCTACAAAACCAGAAAAAAAGAGGGTGTGGAAAGAAAATGATGAGGGACGGGCAAATTAGGAGGAGGGAGTATAAAAATGTAAACCCTCCTCACATGCCAGATATTCATGAATGCAATAACCATACCAGTGACACCTACCGTAGTGGTATTTAAATATACTGCAGTACATACACAGTATCACATTAAACTAAGTGGTACCAACAGGTAAAACTGTAACCTAAAGGTGTAGATTTCCCCCAAGGACAGTTAACCTCTTGCCATCCGCCCGTTAAGAAAAAAACGGACGGACGGCTGACTCCTATCTGCGTGTTGCCGTCGTCAGACGGCATTTTTTTCCTGCAGTTTGTAAGCTGAAAATGTGTTTGCAAGGTAAAGTGGTATAAGGTTCCTTTTGGGCCGTGAAGCTCACTGCAATGCATTGTAACTGCAAATACTGAAACACTTCTATCTACTCTTGTCTTCATCTTATAGGATGTTAAAAAGGGTACTGCTAAGGAGATCATGTTACAGTACTGCTATCCCCGATTGGATGTGAATGTGAGCAAAGGTGTTAATCACTTGTTAAAGAGCCCTTTCAGTGTTCACCCTAAAACAGGTAATTGAGCACAATGCAGACTATATGCTTCTCACAGATAGGTTCATTTTTATAGGATCTGTCCAATGATTATTTATAGATGGGGCTTAGTGGACTGAGTCAGCCCCTGGCTTCAAATATATCATTTTTAATTGTTGATTTTATTCCTGCCCACCTTGCATATTTCAGAACCTCTAGCTGGATTCAGTATAATATGAACTACAACAGGGAGAGTGAGAACCCCTTTATAATAGCTGCAGCAGGTGTGCCGACCTAGGAACCTGGGTATAGAGTATATTTCCAACAAAGTCCCCAAGAGATGCAGTACTACACTTGTCACGTCATGTAGTAACTCGACAGCATCTAACAAAATATTTATTTTGATTGGACTGCCGCTGTAAAACCAATGTGAAATATTTTGATTTGTCTTTCCTGTTAATGGTTGTCAGCAGTTTATTAATTTTATATTGTATCATATCTGTCTTTCAGGAAGAATTTCTGTACCAATAGATTTCAAGAAGCTGGATCAGTTTGATCCATTTGCAGTTCCAACAATAAGGTAGGCAACAGTTAAGGCACTAAAATGAGTTGGTATCCCAAATTCTCTCCTTGCATTGCAAGAACTCCAGGAAAAACAAATAATAACCCTTGCAGCGGGCTTATACCAGCACTGCTTGTTCGTGTCTAGGTGCTAATATAAAAAAGTTATACATCCAAGACCATATAAGTCATATAAGACCATATAAGTCATTTATGTAATGCACACCCCTATATTGACCCCAAAATATAATCAACAAAGTCCACTGATTTAAAATGTCACATTACTGTGACTTTTATGTAACGTGGCAGAATGGTATAGCTCAAAGGGAACTTAGGCATTTACTTTAGGAAAGCTTTATTACCCCTTTCAGCAATACATTGTGACAAACGCAGTGTTTGCATGATATTAAGATGAGAATAAGTTGGGTTGACAATTGCTAAAAATGTAAATGACATTACATTCACTTACGTGAGCATTGCATGTTTGCGCAATGAACTCAAATGTCATCCAGATCACCCAATGGCATTGTTGCGAGCTGGGGATTAATCGGAGGGACTATTTTTAATATATAAATATATATGTGGAATATTCTATTTTTCTATACTTTATTTTATATTTTTTCACTGGGCCTGGTCAGTGGAAACCTAATCCAGGCCCCTCCATGCAGATGTGCAGCAGCAGGTCAGTTCCATTAGTAACCTGCTGCTGGCTGCAGTCAGCCAGTAATAGATCACTACAGCCGTGATCTGTTACTGCGGGAGGCACGGGACAGAGCTGTGACATGGAAAATAACTTTTTTTTTTTTTTTCTTCTCGACTTAAGCTTGCTATGTAGTGAGTTGGACAATGTGAATATAAAAGAGGATCAGGATAGCCCTGGTGATGAGGAGCCAGAAGTTAAACGCAGAACAAGAGGTAACCAAGAAAATTAAGTTTTATGAATCCTGAAAATGTGCTCCTTGAATGATTGCATGAAAACTACCTAAACATGTAGTTCCTCTTCTCCTAATTCAGTTGTATGTGTGTATATAGAGCATTTTCCTGCACCTGTCGAGTGTTACAAAACATACTGTCCAGTATTTTAAAAGATTATAATCTATAGGTAAATAAATAGGTAGCTATAATTTTGCCTTCTACAAATACATACAAACATCTTGCAATCATAAAAAATGGGTGGATATGAATTGGTCTAATTTATTGGCTTTAATTACCCTCATGAATGTTGGTGTTCAGTTGGAGAGATTTCCCCTCACTTCTGTTAGGGCAGGAAGTGAACAGAGATCTCTCCAGCTAGGACAGACAGCTGTAGTATAGTGGTTAGCACTGAGAGTCCTTGGTTGGAATTCCAGCCAGCTTACTATCTGCATGTAGTTTGCATGTTCTCACTGTGCTTGTGTGGGTTTCCTCCTATACTCCAAAGATATGCTGGAAGGTCCATTGGCTCCTGTCTAAATTGGCCCATGTATGTATGTATGTTAGGGACCTTGGATTGTAAGCTCCTTGAGGGCAGGAACTGATGTGGATGTGCACTATATAAAGCGCTGCATAAGTTTTCGCCACTATATAAATGCCAATAATAAATAAATAAAACCCATCTGCTTCAGTATAATGGAGGAAGGGTTTAGAATCTCTCTAAGGTTATTATTACTGTCTCGGTCTTGTCTTGATGATCACTGTCCATTAATTAATCAAGAAGTGACGTGTAATCTTCCCAATGGGGAAGTTATTCTGTCCCCAAGTCTACTTAAAATAAATGAGTTTTAAAGGTAATTATATTAGTTTCTTGAGGCACACCATTCATCATTAGATGGGGCTCTGGGGAGTTTTCTTTTTTTCTTTGCATAGACATCAGCTTTAGATTTGAAATACAAGTTTTGTTTATATTCACTAGATTATAAAAGAACAAGCCTTGCTCCATATGTGAAGGTGTTTGAACAATTTCTTGACAAGCTCGATCAGTCACGAAAAGGAGAGCTACTGCTGAAAAGTGGTAAGTGAATGGCAATCAATTCTAATACTTTTCAAGTGAGGGAAAATATACATTTCCGATTTGCTGGAATCTAAAACTAGATACTCCTTATCTATATTGCCAGCATTTACCATCAGAATATAGTAGGTAATATTTAATAATGTCAGTTGTTTTGGTACCCCTATGACCAGTATACAGCAGCAGATTGAAAGGGTATCTATGGTTAACAAAAAAAAATAAAATGTATTTCTATATTACATTTCCATAAGTTCTATCCCACTCCTAATAACCATATTGATCTAGAAATATGCGGCGCTATAAATGTCCGTACAGGTAATCAGTTTAGTGTTAAGCGTGAATATTGGCCACCTGCTGCTTGATCAGCTTCTTCCCTTGCTACATGATACGGAGTATGGTCTTACTTGGAGCATCAATTTTCCCACAGTGTACTTATTCATACATTTTCTATGGTGTCGTTTGATGTATGTGTAACTTTACCGCTCAACCTGGGGTAAATGTTGTATTTGGAAATGAGATGTTTATGAATACATCATACTTAAATATAGCTTTATTTTTTTATTTTTTTTTTCCCCCATTTAGATCTGAAGCGGGAGTTTTAACATTTCCGGCATGCTCATCGGTTTGCGTATCCGTGACTGATTTACATCGGGATATGCTTTGTACAATTTGGGCTTATTTAATAAGAGTTCAGAAACCTATATAAAACAGATTAGTAACTGGTGAAAGCTGGTTGCTATGGGTTACTGTGTTTATAATTCGTCTAATAAGTCTTACTTCTGAGGATCTTCGCAAAGTAATATCTGTATATTGGAAGTACATGGACTCAGGTTACCATAGCCACATGAGATGAAGCTGGCCTTGTTGAATGAATTTGTTTGACTGTTCCCTTTGCCCCAGAGATCACACTGCCAGAGCTGTCCAGATGCACCCCTCCATACTCCATAGGCATGCATGCCTGGGCAATTCAGATGTGGAAGTTTATGCACTTGGAAAATGTCCCCACATGCTTGGGTTGTGCCTGTACGTCTGATCGCCTTCTAGTGTCTAAAGCCACCTTTTAGACGCCAGCGATTTTTATGTCCAAAGTTAAAAATTTAAAAAATGTCCATCGGATTGTCCAATTGGTTAAGATATGAAGAAGTGAAAGCGCATTAACTAATTGTGTTTTTAGTGTTACTGAACAAGGATCACAAATTACCCTGTAAAAGTAAATTGTATCACGTATGTTTTTTACAAATAAATTGTATTATAGTTTGGTACTTGTGCTTAATTATATGTATAAACACAGTAATGGAATTACATTTCATGCTACTAGACAATTCACTACAGCTCACTTAGTATTGTGTAGTGGTGTTGCTTACAGAAACCAGCAAACTTGCAACAGTCATTCACCTAGTGCATGGGTCAGCAACCTGCGGCTCCGGAGCCACATGTGGCTCTTTCATCCTGCGGCTCCCTTTCCAGGGGCGGAACTACTGCCAGGGCCTCGGTACGGGTGTAACTGCACACTGTGTGCTGTTATTTCATTTAATTAGAAAAGTGGATTATAATGGGTGAACATTATACTGTAATGTTGCCTATTATAATCTATTTCTCTGATTAAATGATTAGACAGGGCCGTTGTTCTATCAAAGTTTGTGACTAGGTTGGAATGTGTGACCGGTGACGTGGAAAAAACGTTTCAATGTAACCTTTCTCAGCTGTTCCAGGGCAGATCGGCATCGCAAATCGTATGTGCAGGAGAACTGATCTGCCCTGGAATAGCTGTTCGGTCCTGAAATTATTCTATCCGACTTTGTGAGTGGGGTGGAATGTGAGATCGCACTCACAAAGTCGGATAGAAGTGACATTTCAGGACCGAATAGCTGTTCCAGGGCAGATCAGTTCTCCTGCACATACAATTTGCGATGCTGATCTGCCCTGGAACAGCTGAGAAAGCATTGGAATGCTTGCCTATTGGTGGTCACACATTTCCACAGCCAAAAAAATGGTGATGTGTGACTACATCACTGGTCACACATTGTAACCTAATCACAAACATTGATAGAACACCACCATCAGGGGGGTACGGCCGGTACCCATGTGGGGGGTCTGGGCAGCCTGGGGGCCTCTTACATGAGTATCAGCTGTACCAGGGGCGGCATGGCAGAGGTGACGGGTGGGGGTGGAGGAGGCCAGGCCCCAGCAGCAGCAGATAAGAGGAGTTGGGAGCAGGTACAGGGAAAGAGACCCTGGCGACCAGCCCACCTGTGGGCTCTGCAGGGCCTCCATAAAGAATCTCAGATGGGCTGTGCAGGATCTAAGGTGTGCTCTGCAGGGTCACTCTCAGGTGGGGTCTCGGGTAAGCCCAGAGTCCAGTGCGTTACTAAGCCCACATATACCTATATACATGCTATACATGGCATAAAGGTAAAAAACGATATGCAGTGTTATCTTCATTTTAGATGTCAAAAGAGTTTTGTGGCTCCCGGTGTTTTATTTTCTGTGGAAAACTCTTTGAGTGTTTAAGGTTGCTGACCCCTGACCTAGTGTAAGGTAGTGACAACTGTGTGAATGCATCCTAAGGAAAGGCTGCTTGGTGCGATAATTATGTAAAAGCACATGTGATAAGCCTATAGTTCTTTTGCTGCAGTGGCTGCTTTTCTATTAATAAATACTGTGCATACATATTAAAGAACCAGTTTCCTTTAACTTTTTTCTTTATAAAATATCAAAATCTTACACTGCTTTACATAGTATATATTCACCAATCACAACAGTCCCAGAGTCTCTTGTCTACAGCCCCGTCAAAACTATCAACACCTACCACACCCACCCATAGGCCAGTTTTTAGTGCTGATCTATTGCTGATGTCTCATTTTGCAAATGCTAGCTGCCTGGCTTTTGTTTTAGTACTTCAAGTCGCTGACTTGGAACAACAATGCAGATAGACATCTGACTTTCCTGGTCTGCATACTTGTTTTGCATCAGTGACTGGTAGCATTGAAGCCACAAGGTAAGCATAATAGACAGGCAGCGTTCATTTTCAGGAAGAGATTAGCAGTGCCCATGATTTTTTTCAGTAAAGCTTTACAGAAAGAAACCATATATATTCTCAAACAATTCATCCCCACACAGCTACCTCCTGATGTATCACTGGCCCCTCCCT
Organism: Nanorana parkeri; assembly: GCF_000935625.1. NCBI lineage: Eukaryota > Metazoa > Chordata > Amphibia > Anura > Dicroglossidae > Nanorana > Nanorana parkeri. The sequence continues at coordinate 297,005 of NW_017307632.1, forward strand.
TTTCGATTGTAAGCTCTCACGGGCAGAGCGCTCCTTACGGTCTTGTCCTGAATTGTATTATAATTGTACTGTCTTCCTTATATTGTAAAGCGCTGCGCAAACTGTTGGCGTTATATAAATCCTGTATAATAATAATATAATTTTTGGAATGTGGGAGATTGAGCTACAACTGGAAATGCCGATGTTGGAGTACATAAATGTAGACCGGAAGTGGCTACAAAAAGGCTGAGGGTGATAAGTAGTGCTAAAGGAAAAAAACGTATCCCCTTTATCTTCTTTTGATGTGTTCTGAAGACAACAGGGTTATACTGCTGCTTACAGGAGAATTAGACAAAAGAGTGACTATGATTATGTGCCAGCGAGCGTGAAACAAGAGAAATCTCCTCTTACTATATTTCTGCCTTGTCAACATTTTAAATGCACAAAGAAGACTCTTTGTTTTTTGTGTGTGCGGTCATCCATTTGTTGATATTGTGTTAGAAGCTGGCACTTATTCATTAGGCGGATAAATGTGGACAGCACATGGTTTGGATCACTTTCTGCTTACAAGTGTCTAGACGCAGGCACCCTTGCACTGATCATGGGGATCCCCAGATCCTTTGGCTCAAATGCTGGTATCCGGAACTCCCATTCAAGAAACATAGAGAGCGCATGCCCTTTGTTGGAGAATGCATTTTTGGCGAATCCTTGAATACATACTTTAAGAAAGTCACATAGAGACAATAGTAGCAAAATCTTCTGCTTCTCACAGGCCTCGAGTTTCAAACCCAAGCAGGGCTCACAGTTCCTATCCAAAGCCCGGTCCTCCAAGTCTGCTAAGCTTGGAAGCAAGCCCTCTTCACAATGAATGGGTGCCCTTTCTCTACACTCCACTCTGGACAAGGATGTTTCTGATGCCTGGGTTCAGTGTGTGGTAACCAATGGCTACAAACTGGAATTCCGCTCTCTGCCCTAGGTCAGCTCCTTGCTTAGGGGGTCATAGTCCCCGTTGTGGAGGCAGAAATGTATCAGGAGTTTTACTCCAACCTGTTCACTGTCCCAAAGCCCAAGGGGGGTTTGACCTACTCTACTACTACTCCTTAAGTTCCTCAACAAGTACCTGTGGGTCCAAAGTTCCATATGGAATCCACCTGCTTTGATATCACCGCCCTGCACCAGGGCAATTTCATGACCTTGGACATCAATGATTCATATTTATACATTCCCATTTTTCCTGGCCCCTGCCTGCAGGCACCCAACATTACCAATTTGTTGATTTTTTTTTTGATTTTTTTTTTTTTATTTAATTCTGCCCATGGCAAACCAGGTTTTTTCCAAGGTACAGGCCTCTGTCTTGGCAATGCTTTGGTCCCAGGGACCCCCCATTCACTGGACAATACAGGTCCTACAGAGCTTAAGATAGATATTGAACGTCCAAAAATCAATGATGACGCCTTCCCATTGCTGGGAGTACCTGGCCCTAGTCTTAGACATGACCCTGTCCAGGGTCTTCCTTACCCCAGAGAGGCGTCTGTCTCTCCACTCGTGCTTGGACATTATGGTCCAGGAGCTGTCTGACCATTTGACTTGGCTTTGAAAGTTCTGCGCCCAATGTTGGCCTCAATCATCCCTAGTTTCACTCCAAGCCACTGCATCTCAAAATCCTGGGTGCATAGGACAAACAGATTTAATCCGTGGATCTCACCATCTCACTGTCCGGCAAGACTAAGTTTGCACTGGTGTGGTAGATATAGATATCCAACCCAGAACTGCAGTAAGGAAAGGTTCTGGAGAGCCTCTCAATTCAGGGAACCTAGTCATCAGAGTAATCTTGGCTCAGGATTAAAAGCTTGGAGCTCGGAGCAATTTGGTTCTCTCTTGAACGCTGGAACCCCCATCCCTTCTCAGTGGCAGGGTCACCCGACAGGATTCAGTCAGATAACGCTACGGCCATGGCTTACATCAAGTATCAAGGAGGCACTAGAAGCTGCGCAGCTCAGAGAGAAGTCGACCTGATTCTGGCTTGGGTGGATCCAGGGATCCCCAAGCATTCGCAGTGGATGCCTTAGTGTCTCCTTGGCATAAGTTAAGTCTGATCTACGCCTTTTCTCCTCTTGCCTTGCTTCTGTCGCAGGTTTGAGAAGGAGGGCATTTCAGTGACCCTCATTGATCCCAACTGGCCTAGGAGTCCCTGGCATGAGGGATGTAGTCAAGATCTGGGCAGACTCTCCGTGGGCACTTCCGGATCATCCAGACCTCCTGTCCCTAGGACCAGTATTCCACCCTGCTTCTTGTTCACTGATTTTAATGGTGTTGCTGTTAAAGTCCAGGCCATTTGGACATCATCAGACCTGCCATTGCACTTGGAAGGCTTATTATGCCTGGTGCAAAGCCAGGAAGTTCCATCCTAGGAAGTACTGCGTGGAACACATTTGACCTTTCCTGCAGTCTGTCCTTGACCAGAGATTAGCAAAGGTCAGATATCTCCCTTGGCAATTCTATTCAAAAGCAGGCATCTCCAACCTAGCCTTGAATTCATGAACACTCTTCTCCTGCAAAAGGCCTAGCTATCAGACATCCACCAGCATCCCTTTCTCAGGCGGGAGGATCGGTGCAAGAATTACTTCCCAAGGTCACTCCTGAACATGTATATACTTTCTCCCAGCCAGCACAACTAGCAATAAACCTCCTAGCGGGTGGCTGGAAAGACATAAATACTCCTAACACTGATTAGTGCATCCTCCCACACTACTGCCATGGACAGTCCCCAGCACCGGACAGCAAAAAATAACCTGGAAGACAAACTATCAATCAGGCTCAGGCTGACTACAACCTGACAGCTTCTAGATTAAAATATACACTCCTATTTAGGGCAGGTTGGCCACGTGTTATAGTATACATTTATTTGAATAATGTACCGTAAATGACAAATTGTATGATAGGTTGTGTGATAATAAAACATGTTGATTGGTTACTGCTATTTGTTTTAGATTACCACTGTGTTATCCACTATCTTGAGGGCTTGTTCACACCGAAAGCGTGTGCATTCCAGAGCGGTAGCTGCTTGAACGCACCGCGATCGCTAAGAAACCTCTCCCCGCGTTTTGGGGCGGGAGTGGGCGTGGTGGTGCATTGAATTCAATGGCACCGCTTCCACGCCACCCTGCCCGCAGTGCGATCAAACGCGTGGCAAAACTTTGCCTGCGTTGCGTTCCACTGAAAACGCAAAAAATAAAGCAAGCCCTATTTTTTGCGTTTGCAGTGGAACAGAACGCTGGCAAAGTCTTGGAGAAGTTTTTAGCGATCGCGGTTCATTCCAGCAGCTACCGCCCTGGAACGCACACGCTTTCGGTGTGAACAAGGCCTGAAGGTTTGCTTCAATGGATGGAAATGTTATCACTTCTAATTTTGTACTGTTGCCACTTTAGAGAAGATGAACTCTTCATCTCTGTATTCTATGAAATCACTTGCAGAAATCTGTTGGCAGAATGGTTTCTGTTTCAGGTTATTTATCCCAATAGAGGTCTATGGGAGACCCCATTATCCTGATATCGCTCCCAACCTCCATCACCATTGATGATTGGGAAATTGGAGGTAAGTGAATGTGTTGTGTAAACACTGCTCACGTGTCTTTTTCCACATGTGAAAACATTTTTGTTGCGTTTTGGATTTTTCATTATTTTGTTTTTCCGGATTTGGGCCCGAAAGTCAATTTGATACGTATTTGGACAAATTAAAAAATGTTGTTAATTTTGGATGCGTTAGTATTTACAAATTCATTTTTGTTGCATCAAAGTGACATTAAAAGAAAAAACAAAAATGTTTTTCAAGTCTGCAGAAACAATATTAAAAAAAAAAAGTGTGGGCCCCCCCCCCAATACATACCAGACTCTAGCTCTGGTCGGAATTTTAAGGGAGATCACAACACTAGAGAAAAAAAGTGTGGGGTCCCCTCTAAAACTCATAGAGAAGGGTGGGGGACCCCACCATAACCCCTACACCAGTGTTCCCCAACCCCCAGTCCGCGGACCGGTACCGGTCCGCGGATCAAACGGTACCGGGCCGCACAGTCTCAGTGCGGTCCGGTCATGCAATATATGGCAGTGCACGGTCCCGGTGTTCGAACACCGGGGCCCCGCACTGCCGACAGGCTTCACAGTGAGGGGGCGGGTCCTGTGATGCTTTCATTAATGGGGCACCCAGATCCCACACCCCCTTGTGAATGAGTAAGGGGTAGTTGTTACCCCTACTAATCCAACAAATGGCAATTAAAAAAGCAAACATACACACAACACCATGAAAAAGTGCTTTATTAGAAAAAAAAACAAGACAGCTTTTGACAATTCCTTTATTTAAAAAAAAATAAAAATATGCAATTTATCGTCAATCACTTCGTCCAGCCCTGTAGATCCATGTCAATCACAATGAACGACGGCTGCAGACTCGCCAAAAGTAAAAAAAAAAACAGATACTCGTCAACTCCAATGAACACCGCCACATAATGACAGGTCTGACCTGAATGTCAACAAAGGGGCGGAGCGAGTTGTGAAGTCACAGGACTAGTCCTACCCATTTGTTGATATTCAGGACCAGACCTGTCATAATAATAGTAATAACAACAACTCTTGTAACCACTTAAAGGAGAACTATGAGGTGAAGTGCTTTTCACTCACCTCATAGTTCTAGCCGACCTGTGACAATGAGAGCCAGCAATCAAGGGTCTGGTTGGGAATTTTAGGGGGATCCCATGTCTTTTTGTCCCCCATTTTGGTGGTGGTGTTCCTCCTTAAAATTCCTACAAGACCTTAAGTATGACTTTGAGGGGAACCCCACGTACTTTTTTTTTAAATTGTAACTTGGGGTCCCTCCTAAAATTACTACTAGACCTAAAGGGTCTCATATGACTTTTGAGGGGAACCCTACACCTTTTTTCGGCATTGGGGGTCCCCTAGCATCCTGACCAGACCTAAAGGGTCAATTGGGAAAGGAACCCCACATGCATTTTTTGTTAATTTGTGTTTATGTGCACCAAAATTAATTTGCATTATCTACTGAAAACAATGCCTGCGCTCCAGTCCAATGCGATTGCAAAAAACAAAATGCTGCAAATCTATATGGAAGGAACAGCTTTTTGTGGGAATCGAAACATCCATTTCTATGCTTTCTCTGTGAACTCTAGCAGAATATTGTGTATAGCTGTTAAATATTCAGGTGCTGGACCAGTCGGCGCCATCAATCTAGTGCTGAGAGTGAGCACGCCTGCTGTACTCATAGCACAGTAAAGGACGAGGGCAGCTGCAGCTTTGCCCAAATATAGAGCGGAGCACGTGCTTGAGGCAGCAGGTGGGACCTCCAGCAGCTGCTCACAGGAAGGACTTCCCTTCTGCGCCGCACATCCCGGAAGCAGTCGCTGCTAAGCGTTCTTTCTTCGGCCATCTTGGACCTGAACTCTTCACACAGTGAGTGTCTCTTTTTGCATCCGTTCTCATCCCGTGTGGCGAGAAAGTAAATAAGTGCCGGGAGATAATGTAGGGCTAGAGGAGGGAGCGAGGTGTGGGATGATGGTCGTATGTCTGTGGTGTGGGGTTTTGTTGAGGGAGAAAAGGGGACAGGGATGAGGCCGGTGCTGGGAAGTTTTATGGAGAGCGAGAGGTGGAGCGGCTTCTGTTGTGGTTCTAGTGTATGGTGTGGGTAGGGTGCGGGCCTTCTCTGTGAGGTGTTCGTAGTGGAGGTGACACAGGGCCCTGGTGGCAGTAGAGATGCCCACATGTCCGGTCTGTCATGTGTTCTCTGTGGGCCCAGGACAGTAGCCGTGCAGGGTCTCTGGTGATGTGCCAGGTCTTGTTTTCCTTGTATGGCTGCGATCACCTTCCTAGCTAGAACTTGTATGCAGTCTCTACCTTCAGGCGGTCAGGACCCTGTGCCCTCCATTATTGGGAGCCTTGTATCTTAACTCGCATCCAGTGGAATATGTCTGACTTCACAACAACTTGTGCTGAAGTTTGGCCACCTTAGAGCTGTAATAGCTCATTCACACCATGTCTGTTTATAGGCAGTCATCATTTTGTATCCCTTCAATAAGGGTTAAAAAAGGATATAATGTAGAATGTCATTTTGTCACTTCTCCAGCACAACACCCACCTGTGCACATGTCTTCTCCTAATAGTAGCACTACTGTGCCTTTTTCGTGTGCTGGTGTCATGGAGAATGATCTGTGTGCACAATGCCAGTAGGGCTCAAGGTTTGTTTCCACCAAAAATTGCTCCAAGTTTGATCACACAGCTAATAAAAGCTTTTGACTTTGACTTCTTACTTCCTGACTTTATGTAACGCTTACCTGACGCACTGCTTCAGAGTCCATTCAACTGTTTACATCAGTCTGTGCCCCCCCTTAAGGTACACTACGATTTAGTACCCCTACATCATACAAGCACACTTGGGCCAATTTAGTCCCATGCCACTTAACTTGCTGGTATATGGGGGATGGAAACCTGAACAATGAACTTATTTGCTTCCTTTGGGTCTGTTGGAGCATACTGCTTCCAATTGTATATTTATCTGTTTAGTACAGAAATACCTGTTGATCTGCCAGGAATCTTGTTAGCTGATAACTTGCTCTGCTGACTTGCCAGCATTGTTCTCGGTTCCTATTTGTAGACTACCAAATCCTTTTCCCCTGTTATGTAGAAGATGATAGTGAGGAACTCTGTGGTTCTGTCTAAGGGGGGCAACACTTCTCTAGATACAGTAAGTGTTGTTACCCTACCACAGGGAATGTTACAGGATCACCAGGTGAAAAGGAAGGGAACAATTAATGTAACCAGCACATTGTAAGTTCCTATATATTCATTTTTTGTTGTTTTTGGGGTTTATATGCTTCAACATCTTATGAAGTAGCTGCCTATCGGATGTTGCAAGGAAGCGTTTGTTTTGTGTTTTTATTTATTGTATAAAGAGCAGCCCATCCCAAATGAATGCTTGGTGTAAGTGGATATATTGTCTTGCTGGTTAATACCAATTGAGGGCTTTTAATGAGGAGATCCCCTGCCATAGATTCTGGCTTTGTTCCACCCACCTTGGGGTTTTGCAGTCGTCCTACTGGATTTGTCAGTTATTTTCTATAGTAGTGATAATTTAGTGGATAGTGGGAGTCCCTTGTAATGGCCGCAGCAGGTGTGCAGAGATATTGCTGTTGAAATTGCCAAGAGTTTCCAACAGGGTGAAATGTTGGTAGACTCTAGTGACCAGTCAGGTCAGTCTTGGAGGCTAAAATCCTGTATTGCCATTGTTGGAAGTACAAAGTGACTGGCGTGTGTCAGACGTTTATATACTTCACCTTTTTGTTTTCTGAAACCAGCCCCCAGATAACGTTATAATGATAATATTTTGGAAACATCAGGTTTTTATTTTGGCTGTCTCTTAGATTTCATGTATTACATTCAAAAACTAAAGAGTATCATTTTGCTTTCCCTCAGAAATGCCTGGTGAAGCCACAGAAACTGTCCCAGTTGCGGAACAAGAACTCCACCAGCCTCAAGCAGAGACGGGTAAGTGTCTGAGTGTACCTCAAGTCCTTTCACAATTCCCTGTGCTCATTCTTCAAGAATCCACTCCTATAGCCAGAATACAATACTGTCTTCACTTGTATTCAGCAAGAAGACCAAAACCTTCGTTTTAATTTCCGAAAGGTTGCTATTGTGCTAGTGTCCATACACATGGAATAAAAGACATGGAGTGGTAGTGTTGAATGATGGGAAATTGCTGAGTTTGCGGCTTGAGTTCCCGTGAAAGCTTTAACACTGTAATGCTTCACTCACACTGGTCTTTAGTTTGGATTAGGTTGTGGTTGTTTCTTGTTGCACTCTCACTGGGCTACTTGACTTTTCTCTTTGGTTTGACTTGGTGTGCTGTACGCTCAATAGGTGCCTAGTGAGCAGACTACTCCTGATGTCTAAAGCATTATTACTGCCACCTGTTAATTCTAACAAAAAAACAAAAACCCAGAGGTTATATTCTATGCTACTTTTCAAGGATTCTTAAACGTTAACGTAGTTGCTGGGTTTAATTATGACTCAGATTAACATGTATATGTGGCAGCCATTGCCACCCTTTTCCATGTCCTGGCTACTTTATTAGCTAGGTGGGCCTGCTTGTTTTCTGTGTTAGGATGTAATCGGGGAATTGTTGATTAAAGGGATCTGGGGCCTATCCTTGAAGGGCAAAAATACCCTGATAATAGCTTCATGGGTTAAAAAAACAACTTACAGCTGGGCAATTATTTCCAGTATATCATATTATGGTGGTCCAGTTTCTAGCATGTGTGTGTTTTTTTTTTTTTTTTTCTTCTGTATAAATATTTCCCTTTGGATTGCATTCATATATTCACAAGCCATTCTGAAAGGCTTCTCAGTGAAGCAGCTAGTGCTCACCTGTTAACTTGAGTGTTAGTACTTTCTTTAAGCACACGCTTTGAAATGCTTGCGTTTTGGTTCTCACTTCACTTTAAGGGCTTGCGTGTGTTTACAAGCATGTGGTTATGGGAGTAGTATGTGTTCTTATTCAAGTCATTTTATTCACATGCTGCTGATATTACAGCAACTTCTCCCTCAACTTCTGGGGAGGAGACTGCTGTTGCTGCACCCACAGAAGCGGCAGTAGCAGCTAAGGAGACTGTCACCCAGAATCCCGAGATGGCTAGTGAGGCTTCTCAGACGGTGGGAGCACAGGTTGAAGCAGCAGTGGAGTCTTCAGGTAGGTTTCAAACCTTGAATCACTCAGGGCAAACACGTTTTAGGACACTAAAGGCCTTTTAAGTCAGAGCAGTTTTTTTAGTTGAATGAAAAACCTACCTAGTTTAATTGAAATCTGCAGCATGCACAGTAAGTTGATAGAGGCATATGTTCCATGCCGAGCTCATGTAACGTTTGCCCATGTTCTGTTTCTGGTGAGGATTTCACATGTCTGGCAGCTGATAAGCAAAAATGGAGCAGAAGAGGGACAGCTGACTATATACAACAGTCTTATTTTAGTTTAGTTTTTGTAAATCTGTCCCATAGCGTTCACATTTTATTGTTTTACCCCTACATACTCCAATAGTAATATGTTCAAAGGATTGGGCAATGCAACTTGCTAAGTGAATATCATTAAAATAAAAAAAAGGGGGGGAGATGTCCTTCTCATGCATTCTGATGGACTACATATGGTATCCATGTGCTGCTGGTAAGGATGTTTTAATCTCCTTCCTACGCTTTTCCGAAGTCTTCTTCATGGAATACATAAATATGAAATCCTGTTAACACATGTACATTTCCGTCATGAACACTCACTGACTCCACCCGTGCCTGCTAATCTACTGTGTGGGAAAGTGCTGAGCTAGTACTTTAATTGAAGTAGCTTCTTCACTGTACGGTCTACTGAGCCCTCTTTTGTGCGTGGTTTTACACTCTGTGGCTTTTTCAATTTTCATGTGTGTCAGATAATTGTAGTCTTTGCTTTTCTGACAGGTACATGTAAACGTTACAAATGACTATAGAAAACACTTTTCTATGCTCACTAGCATGTCTGTTCTAATTGCAGACCACATATGTACCGTGGCCTTAAGATTATGTAGATTTACAACAGAAAAAAATGACTTCTTATTCTAAGAAATGGCTTATGCCTTCTCAGTTGATGTTGGAAAATATTTTGCATCATATGCTGTATTATCACTGTTCAGCTCCAGAGGCGACTCTTCCTCACTCTGATGCCCCATCAGCGCCGGAAACTCCCCCTGCAGGTATGAAGACTGCACTGTTTCTGCATCACTAACTGTGTGGTGTGCATTTTGGCTCTAACATACTCTGGGAAGTAGTTTGGCTTTTAGTAATGGTGCTGAATGCGTTGCTTAAATTTTTTTTTTTTGTCATTGTGGGGGAAAGTGCACTTTATTTTACATTCTCTGCAGAGGTCAAGTAGTTTGAGCATCATTTAGGCGAGTGTTGTTCTTTCCTCTACTACATTGTGAAGAGCTTATGTTGAAATTTAAATATTCATATTGCATATGAATATTTGATGTGTTACATTTATAGTCAGTGGGTGAAGCTATTTTTCACTTGTTTACCTGTCCATTCTTAGCTGTTGAAATGCAGAGAAATCCTGTGGCTTTCAGGGCTCAATGGGTAAAGCTAAGATTTATACACACCATTGAATGAGACAGGAGAGCTTGCAGAGCTCGGCTCCTCTTTTAGATGTTGTAGTAACCCATGGGGCACTTAAGGGTTCCCCAGCTCTAAGTATATTACATCAATAAAGAATATCTAAACCCTAGAACAAAGGAAGACATTTTTTAAGTACAGCCTGAATGACAACATGGGCTCTCTCCATACATCCAATGTGGTGAGTGAGCTAAGCCTCCCCAGGATAGAAAGTAGTTGCAGGATTACCAAGTAAAAACAGGGAAAAGCCTGGAAAAAAACCAAATCCAGTCACCCTCCTAACCACTGGAAAACCACAATTTATTACATTTTTGGTTTGTGGTTTAAATACGCTTTAACTATAATTTGTGTAATATTGGTAAAACACTAATCTGGGTTAGCTTTTACCCTAAGGCATGGCAATTGTCTAATAAAGTAGAATAAGTGTTTTTATTTTTAAGCTTCCAAGGCAGAGGCTTAGTTTATCAATGTTGCTGTTACTAAAGCTGCAAGTATTCATTTCATGGTTGTCTCCTACTGGATTCATCAAACTAATCTGTCAACTTTAACCCCGATGTGCTACAGCATAGAAGGTTGTATAATGCTTTGTAGTGGTGCTCCAAAGGCTGAGGACCTGCCCACCAATGTTGCAGTTCCATGGATTGACTGCATGGTTGTCTACTAGTTTCAGTAAACTAACATGACCCAGCGTTCACCATCGTGTGCTGTAGTATAGATATAACTTTATCATGCAGTAAAACAAGTGGTATCGTTTTGGTTTAGCTCCCAAAAAAGACACTGCCCACCACTGTTGCAGTTACTGAAGCCCCATATTGATTGCATGGTTGTTTTTCACAGGTGTCAGCAAACTAATCTTGGCATTTACCCTAATGTGTTGAAATGCAGACATCATTGAATAATATAGCTACACGAGTGTTGTCAATTTTTGTTTAGCAGTGAAGAAAGAGGCTGTGCCTACCACTGTTGCAGTTACCAAAGCCCCAGGTATTGATTGCATGGTTGCCTCTCACTGCTTACAGCACGCTAACCTTAGTTGGCTATCACCTTTTGTGTGTTGTGGTACAGACATAATGGCATGATACAGTAAATAATTTTTTTTTTAGCTCCAAACAAAGCCTTCATTCACACCTATACTTTAGCTGCATTTAGGGATTCCTGCATCAGGAACTTGCGATTTAGTACAAGTTAATCGGGTGACGGGCCACATTTGAAAGCAGAAGAATGCTGACACACCGCATGTAATCATATGTGATATGATTACATGAGGTTTGGAATCGATCACTATCCCTGGACACATCGATCGTGCCTCCAGGGATAGTGATTGACTTCTTAACGCATGTAATCTTATCTCATAAGATTACTGGCCTCTTGCATTACAGGTCTTTGTTTCAGTATTGGATCTCGGGTGAGAATATCTTCTTTATTTGGTCCCCTAGAGAAAACGAGCAGTTAACCCTTGCGGTGCATAGCCCCACTGAAGGGTTAATTTAATTCTTTTTTAAGCGAACGTTCGTCTTAATGGGTTGAAATGTAGACAATGTTGTAGCTGCAATGGAATAAGCATTCTTTCTTTTGTTAAGCTCCAAAGACAGAGGTCCCAGCCAGTAAAGCTGCAGTTACAGAAGCTCCAGGTATTGATTGCATGGTTGACATTTACCCTTGTGTTGAAATGTAGACCTCATTGTAAAATACAGTAGAGTGAGTGTTGTCAATTTTTGTTTAGCATCGAAGAAAAAGGCTGCAGCCACCACTGTTGCAGTTATTGAAGCCCCAGGTATTGATTTCATGGTTGCCTTCCGCTGGTTTCAGCACACTGAGTTGGCTTTCACAATTGTGTTCTGTGGTATAGACATAATAGTATGATACAGCAGAGTAGGCATAATGGTCGGATGCAGTAAAGCAGGGGTAGACAAATTAATATGGAATTCAGGAGCCAGTCTGTCCAATCCAGGAACCAGCTTTGTTGATAACTAGCGGGAACCTTAAGTTAGGGGCCAGTTGTCATTTTTAGGAGCATTGGCTACCTGGCTCATGGAATTTGTCTAGCCCTGCAGTAATGGGTTCATAATTTTTTTTTTTTTTTTTTGTGAAAGCTGCAGGGAAAGAGGCGTTTATCGGGATGCCATTCACCACTTGTTGTTATATTCTGACAACCCGAAGGGGGCGAGCCCACCACTCGCGTTGCGCCCACTGCCGTATCACTACAGTGGACACCCCAGAGTATCAGCGCTCCTCACTCCAGTGATGGCACTGGCCCTCTATGTTCCTGTTTTTTATGTGCTAACTATTGAAATATGTTTGTATAGACCACACTATGTATCAAAATGCCTTATAGTCAATCTTACCGCATTACTGTGTGTGAATACACCTGTTACTTTTTTTGCATTATTTCATACTGCTTTCTGTAAAAGCTGAAAAACCTCTGAAATAAAGAATTTATAAAAAAAAAAAAGAGGCGTTTATCACCAGTAATGCAGTTTTTAAGCTTCAGGTATCCATTGCATGGCTATCTCCCACTGGTTTCAGCAAACTAATTTGAGTTCACTTTTACTGTTATGTGCTATAGTGTAGACTTATTTGTATGATGTAGTGGTATAAGTGGGTTTATTTTGTCTAGCACCAAAGAAAGAGGCTCCTCCTACCAACATTGCAGTTACTAAACCTCCAGGTATTGATTGCATGGTTGTGTTTTACAGGTTTTAGCAAACCAACTTTTGTTTTGATGTGTTGACATGTAGACATTATTGTAGCTGCAACGGAATAAGTTTTATTTTTCGTGTTCAAAGACCAAAGACAGAGACGGACACCAATGTTAGTTACTATTCGCATGGTTGTCTACCACTAGTATCAGCAAACTAACATGAGTTCGCCTTCACAGTCATGGGCTGTAATCTTGACGTAACTTTAAGGTGCAGTAAAGGAACATGTTTGGCAAACTAATCGGAGTTCACTTTTACCCTAATGTGTTGAAATGTGGACATCACTGTATAATACAGCGGAGTGAACGTTCTTAATTTTTGTTTAGCATTGAAGAAAGAGGCTGCACCCACCACTGTTGTAGTTGCAGCTATAGGTTACATGGTTGTATTTCACTTGTTTTATGCGTGGAAATCTCAGTTTTTACGCTGTGTTCAAATGTAGACATAACTGTATAATGCATTGGGGGTAAGTGGTCTCATTTTTGTTTAGCACCAAAGAAAGTGACCCCTTCCACCAAGGCTGCAGTTACGGAAGCTCCAGGTATAAATTGCATGGTTGTCTCCCACTGGCTTCAGTAAACTAATCTGAGTTAGCTTTCACCCCAATGTGTTGTAATGTAGTGATAATGCAGTGGAATAAGTAGTCTCATTTTTGTTTAGTGCCAAAGAAAAAAGCAGCCCGAGCCACCAGTAATGCAGTTACTAAAGCTTCAGGTATCCATTGCATGGCTGTCTCCCACTGGTTTCAGCAAACTAATTTGAGTTCACTTTTACTGTTATGTGCTATAGTGTAGACTTAATTGTATGATTAAGTGGGTATATTTTTGTTTAGCACCAAAGAAAGAGGCTCCTCCTACCAACATTGCAGTTACTAAAGCTCCAGGTATTGATTGCATGTTGTTTTTTACAGGTTTTAGCGAACCAACTTTTGATGTGTTGACATGTAGACATTATTGTAGCTGCAACGGAATACGTTTTCCTTCTCGTGTTCAGCTCTAAAGACAGAGACGGACACCAATGTCAGTTACAATTCGCATGGTTGTCTACCACTAGTATCATCAAACTAACATGAGTTCGCCTTCACAGTCATGGGCTGTAATCTAGACGTAACTTTAAGGTGCAGTAAAGGGGTCTTATTTTTGTTTAGCTCCAAAGAAAGAGGCCCCGGCCACCAATGTTGCAGTTACTGAAGCTCCAGGTATTGACTGCATGGCTGTCTTTCACTGGTTTCAGCAAACTATTCTGAGTTGACATCTACTCTGTGTTGAAATGTAAACCTCATTGTACAATACAGTAGAGTGAATGTTCTCAATGTTTGTTTAGCATCGAAGAAAGAGGATGTGCCCACCACTGTTGCAGTCACTGAGGCCCCAGGTATTGATTTGCATGATTGCCTCCCCTGGTTTCAGCACACTAATCTCACTTGGTGGTCACCATTGTGTGTTGGGGTATAGACACCGCAGGATGATGCAGTAAAGTGTATATAATAGGGTTTTTTTTCTAGCTCCAAAAAAAGAGGCTCCTCCAACCAGTGTTGCAGTTATTGAAGCTGCAGGTATTCATTGCATGGTTTACTCCCAGTGGTTTCACCAAGCTAATCTCCGCTTTCATGCTGATGTGTTTAATGTAGTGATAATTGCATAATGTAGTGGAATAAGTGGTTTTATTTTTGTTTAGTACCAAAGAAAGAGGCCCCAGCCAGCAGTGATGCAGTTACTGAAGCTCCAGGTATTGATTGCATGGATGTCTCTCACTGGTTTCAGCAAACCTATTTGTTAGCTTTCACCATAATTATAATGTAGCAATAATTGTATAATTCAGTGGAATAATGTGCTGTAGTGTAGACTTTATTGTATGATGCAGTGGCATAAGTGGTCTTAATTTGGTTTAGCACCAAAGAAAAAGGCCCCTCCTACCAACCTTGCAGTTACTGAAGCTCCAGATATTGATTGCTTGGTTGTATTTAAGCTAAGTTTCGTATTAATGAGTTGGAGTGTAGACTAGGTTGTAGCTGCATTGGAATAAGTGTTTTTTACTTTAAGCTCTTGGGGCCACCACCAATGTTGCTGATGTTTTGGCAAGAAAAAGGATCCTTGCTGCACACCTTACCGGGATTCCCATGTGGATATACCAGCGGTGGCTTGAAATGATTGCGGATGGGGACGCCACATGCAGATACTTGAACGTCACCAGCACATCAAAACGATGGTTACAGCAATTGTGTTCATTTATTGAAGAATGCTGTCCCTCCTATGCAAGCGCTTTCAAAGCTACGCATGATGCCCTTCCATCAGGTTGACCCAGGTGTGCTGGTGACGTTCTTCAACTATTTATATGTTTTGGCAAACTAATCTAAGTTCACTTTTACCCTGATGTGTTGAAATGTGGACATCATTGTATAATACAGCTTGAATGTTCCTAATTTTTGTTTGAAGGAAGAGGCCGCACCCACCACTGTTGTAGTTGAAGCTATAGGTTACATGGTTGTATTTCACTTTTTTATGCGTGGGAATCTCAGTTTTTACACTGTTCAAATGTAGACCTAAATTTATAATGCATTGGAGTAAGTGGTGTCATTTGTGTTTAGCACCAAAGAAAGTGACCCCTTCCACCAAGGCTGCAGTTACTAAAGCTCCAGGTATAAATTGCATGGTTGTCTTCCACTGGCTTCAGTAAACTAATCGGAGTTAGCTTTCACCCAATGTGTTGTAATGCAGTGGAATAAGTAGTCTCATTTTTGTTTAGCACCAAAGAAAGCAGCCCGAGCCACCAGTGATGCTGTTACTAAAACTTCAGGTATCCATTGCATGGCTATGGATTACTGTTATGTGCTATAGTGTAGACTTATTTGTATGATGAAGTGGTGTAAGTGGGTATATTTTTGTTTAGCACCAAAGAAAGAGGCTCCTCCTACCAACATTGCAGTTACTAAAGCTCCAGGTATTGATTGCATGGTTGTTTTTTTACAGGTTTTAGCGAACCAACTTTTGATGTGTTGGCATGTAGACATTATTGTAGCTGCAGTGGACTCTTTTCTTTCTCGTGTTTTAACTCCAAAAACAGACAGACACCATTGTTAGTTACTATTAGCATGGTTTGTCTACCACTAGTATCGGCAAACTAACATGAGTTCGCCTTCACAGCCATGTACTGAAATCTAGACATAACGTTAAGGTGCAGTAAAGCGGTCTTATTTTCCAGTTGTCGTCCAGCCCATGAAAGAGTGTAACTCCTCCAAACAGGAAACACGTCACCATAACCATTCAAAAGGACCCCCTCATACCATCCCTCTTCAGTTATTGTGTTTCCTCCGGAAGGAGGAGAGCGTTACCATTGGAGCTCTAACAGGCTGTACTAATGGGTGCAGTAAAGGTGGACTTGGGCCCCGGTACCTCTCTGAAGGCTTCTATGCAAAGGGGTTGGTCCCGGCTCCACTTCCCTCTTGGTGCTTCCCTCTTGGGAAAGCCAGGACTGGTGGTAGCTTGTCTCCCTTGTCAGCGTCTGCACGCTAGACTGAACGACGGGTGACGTCATTTTCGTCGGAGATACGCAACTTCCGGGCGCCAGAGGCTTGCTCTCCAAGCCTCCCTTTCGGTGCGGGGGGAGGGGCCTTTGGGCGGCATTTTCCGGCCGGCTTCACAGAAGTCTGTAAACGCCGGATCGAGGTGCGTGGTCATGGACGGGGAGTCGCAAGCGCTTGTGGAGGCAGCCACTTCTAATGCCGCTCCTGCTCAGGTAAAATACTTTTTTATGAATGGCATAGTCTGCACCTGGGGTTTCCTATTCCCTTTTTCTGTCTTGTCACTGAGTTAAATGGGCAACTTTGCTGTGACATGAAGGGGTGGTCTCTGTGATCTGGGTACTACCAAAGGAAACATTTCCTTATGTCTTACAGGTGAAGCCTCCTGTCCAGATGAGGAGTACACCTAAAAGTGTGCAGTCTGTGGAGCAAAACTCAGTGCTTCCTGGGATAAGCCCTTGTGTCAGTCATGCTTAAACAGCCTTTTTAAAAAGGAATCTGTGAATGCTTACAAAGGTCTTCTAGACTCAGTAAATCAAGAATTGGCTACAACTTTTCATTCATTTAGATCCCTTATTGAGGATATGAAATCATCAGAGGCCACTCGAGTGCAAAATGCTCCGGTCATAGCCATAATTGTGGCAAGAAGGCGGATCTAGCATTTGAAGATGTGGGTAACCTCAAAGACCCAATGGATAAAAAGATGGATGTACTCCTTAAAAGAGCTTGGGATACGACACGGACTAATTTAAAACCAGCCTTAGCCACCACATGTGTAGCCAGGAACCTGGAATTCTGGCTTTCACAGTGCAAGTCTCACCTTATGGCAGGTACTCCAAGGGAGCAAATCCTGGAGTCCTTTCCTATGTTTGAGGCAGCCTTAGAGCGTACTGCAGATAAGGAATAAAGCCTTTCCAAAGAAGAAGAAAAAGGTATTTCATAAGAAATTTTTTTGTGACCAAAGGAACAAACCGCAAGAAAACAGAGGAGAGGCCTAAAGAAGCATTGGTTTGGGCAGAAGGGTAAGGGCAGGGGAGGCATGTTGTTTAACCCCCCGTCTCAAAAGCCCAAACCACAATGATGATTCGCATCCAGTGGGGGGGGGAGGTTGAAGGAATTCCTCCCTCAATGGAAAAGTATTACCTGCAATGCCTTCATTCTCAATATTATCGAACACGGACACCAGCTAGAGTTCGACAGCCCCCCTCCCAATTTTTTTCTAACGGAGCTACCCAAAGATCCGGTAAAAGCCAATGCTTTGTGCGGGATGTTGGAAGACCTGGTGGATCAGAATGTAATTCTTCCAGTCCCTCTAGAGGAGCAGGGAAAAGGGTGTTACTCACACGTGTTTGTGGTACAAAAACCCTCTGGGAAGTTTCGGCTGATATTAAACCTGAAGCTACTAAACTTGTCAGTTTGGTACAAAAAGTCCAGATGGATTCCATCTTCTCAGTAAGGAATGTTCTCCAGCCGGAGGTGTTTCTTGCTACAATTGATCTGAGGAATGCGTATTTACATATCCCAATCAGGCATTCTTCACTTAGATTTCTAAGGCTGGCGGTCAGAATAAAGAGGTGTATTCACCGTTTTCAATTCGCAGCCCTTCGATTTGGTCTTGCATTGGCACCACGCATCTTTACAAAGATTTTGGGGGAGGCCTTAGTACCTCCTGAGGTTACAAAGGATCAGCATTATACCATATCTGCACGACATGCTGATCTCAGCCACTTCACAGGACGGGTTAAGGAAAGACCTAAAATTGACCATGGACTGGTTAAAAAAACCTGGGATGGTTAGTGAACAGAGAAAAATCCAATCTGGAACCTGCCCAGAGTTTGCTGTTCTTGGGTTATATCCTGAACACCAGAGAGAGGAAAATTTTTCTTCCACCAGAAAAGATTATGAAGATCCAGCAAGCAGTGGCACGATTGCAACAGAACCAGACGGTGTCACTTCGTTTCACCATGTCGGTGCTGGGGTTAATAACCTCGACCTTCCCAGCTGTCCAGTGGGCTCGTTATCAAAAGCCCCTACAAAATCCATCTATTGCGGTTGTGAAACCAGGCACAGAACACTCTGCAGGTAAGAGTGTGTTTGCCGGGGAAACTAAAGCAAAATCTGTAGTGGTGGAGGGGCCAGACTCAACTGTCAAAAGGGCTGCTATGGACATTTCCTGTATCCAGGAAACTTGCAACAGATGCCAGTGCCTGGGGTTGGGGTGCGCATCTGGAAGATCAGTTTGTTCAAGGACAATGTTCAAAGATCGAAGCCAATGCTTCATCCAATTGGAGGGAGTTAAAGGCGGTACTCAATGCCCTCCTCTCCTTGCCAGACATGTTACGGAACCATCATCTACAGGTACTGTCGTACAACGTTACGACAGTAGCTTAACTGAACAGGCAAGGAGGAACAAGAAGTCCTACGCTACAACTGCTGGCGAAGGACATTTTCCAGTGGGCAAAAAATAATCTGGCATCAATCTCGGCAACATATCTCAGAGGTCCACAGAACAATGTGGCGGTATTTCTAAGTTGCCAAAGAATACTGCAAGAGGAATGGAGTCTGAATCGGGAGGTATTCAATCTCATAGTCCAGAAGTGGGGGAAACCAGGAATAGACTTGTTCGCTTCAGGGAACAACTCAAAGTGAAAGATTTTTACTTGCTGAACCCTTAGGGCGGTGCAGTAGCCATGGCTGACAAATCCCTGGGACTGCTAAATTTGTTATGCTTTTCCTCCCATTTATCTGATTCCAAAAGTGTTGCAAAAATGTTTGACACAGAACACAGAGATGATTATAATTACCCTCTACTGGCCGAAGAGGGCATGGTTTTCTCTCCTGTCTCTGGCAGTTCTGCCCCCATGGTTCTTTCAAGCCAGGAAAGATCTACTCAGTGACTGATCCTTTTTCCAAACGATTCAGCATTGAAACTGACCAGCATTGAAACTGACCAGCATTGAAACTGACCAGCATTGAAACTGACCGCATGCTATCTGAAGAAGAGTTGCTGAAATATAGAGGACTGTCCAATAGGGTTGTACAGACCTTACTTAATAGCCGTAAGCCAGTAATTCAAGCTATTTATGGAAAAGTGTGGAAGAAGTTTTGCTCATGGTCTACTGTAAGGAACTGTACTACAGATTTGCCCTCTATACTTGAGTTTCTCTAGGATGGAGCGGATATGGGGTTAGCGGTAAGCACTCTGAAAGTTCAAATTTCATCCCTCCAGATGGCACTAGCAGAAGAGCCACTAGTGTCAAGATTTTTTTAAGGCACTAAAAAGACTTAGACCAATATCTACAAAATCCTGCCCCCAGTGGGATCTGTCTATTGTTCTACAGGGGCTGTCAGGCTCACCTTCAGAGCCCCTGGGGGAGAATTCTCTGAAACTTCTTACCTTGAAGACAGTTCTCTTGGTGGCAGTGACTTCGGCACGGAGGATCAGTGAACTACATGCCGTGTCTATTATGCAACCTTTTCTCTCAATCTGACGACCGAGTGGTTCTTAAGACCGATCCGAGCTTTTTTACCAAAAATAGCCTCCGATTTCCACAGATCTCAGGACATCATTCTGCCAGCCTTTTCAACAAACCCATCCAATCATCGGGAAGAGGTTTTTCATTGCTTTTCATGTAAGAAGATGTTTAATAGCTTATCTTCAGAGGACAGAGTCCTTTTAGAAAATCCAATAATTTGTTCATACTGTTTTCAGGACAAAACAAAGGAAAGCAAGCTTCTAAATCAACTATAGCTAGGTGGATAAAGCAGGCCATAATGGAGGCTTTGGAGTAAAGGAACTTTCTCCTCCAGATGGCCTCAGTGCCCACTCTACTAGATCATTGGCTACCACCTGGGCAGAGAGAGCTGGGGCTACTACAGAGCAAATATGTAAAGCGGCTACCTGGACGAGTTTTTCAACTTTCATCAGGCATTATCGTCCAGACCTGTTGTCTACCCAGGAACAGGCCTTTGGGCGAAAAGTGCTGCAGGCAGTGGTCCCTCCCTAAGTGGGTAAGTTTTTGGTTATCCTCTCATGGGCTGGACTGGAAGACAACTGGAAAACCGGAGTTAGAACTTACCGGTAACTCTATTTTCAGTGGTCTTCCAGGACAGCCCAGTTCCCGCCTGGTATACAATACTAACTGGTATAAATGTACTGTTTTTGTGGTGGTTATGTCTACTCCATCATAGATGGTCGTCCAGTTCTCAAAATAACTAAAGAGGGATGATATCAGGGGGTCCTTTTGAATGGTTATGGTGACGTGTTTTCTGTTTGGAGGAGGAGTTACACACTCATGGGCTGTCCTGGAAGACCACTGGAAATGGAGTTACCGGTAAGTTCTAACTCCGGTTTTTGTTTAGCTCCAAAGAAAGAGGCCCCGGCCACCAATGTTGCAGTTACTGAAGCTCCAGATATTGACTGCATGGCTGTCTTTCACTGGTTTCAGCAGACTATTCTGAGTTGACATTTACTCTGTGTTAAAATGTAGACGTCATTGTACAATACAGTAGAGTGAATGTTCTCAATTTTTGTTTAGCAGCGAAGAAAGAGGATGTGCCCACCACTGTTGCAGTCACTGAGGCCCCAGGTATTGATTTGCATGATTGCCTCTCCCTGTTTTCAGCACACTAATCTCACTTGGTGCTCACCATTGTGTGTTGGGTATAGACACCGCAGGATGATGCAGTAAAGTATATTTAATTTTTTTTTTCTAGTTCCAAAAAAAGAGGCTCCTCCAACCAGTGTTGCAGTTATTGAAGCTGCAGGTATTCATTGCATGGTTTACTCCCACTGGTTTCACCAAGCTAATCTCAGCTTTCATGCTAATGTGTTCAATATTGTGATAATTGCATAATGTAGTGGAATAAGTGGTTTTATTTTTGTTTAGTACCAAAGAAAGAGGCCCCAGCCAGCAGTGATGCAGTTACTGAAGCTCCAGGTATTGATTGAATGGCTGTATTTAAGTTAAGTTACATCTTAATGGGTTGGAATGTAGACGTTATTGTAGCTGCATTGGAGTAAGTGTTCGCTCTTTTGTTAAGCTCCTGGGGCCACCGC
Source organism: Nanorana parkeri (assembly GCF_000935625.1). Taxonomy (NCBI): domain Eukaryota; kingdom Metazoa; phylum Chordata; class Amphibia; order Anura; family Dicroglossidae; genus Nanorana; species Nanorana parkeri. The sequence continues at coordinate 318,455 of NW_017307632.1, forward strand.
CAGTGTTGCAGTTACTGAAGCGCCAGGTATTGCTTGGTTATCTTTTACATGTTTGGCAAACTAATCTTAGTTCACTTTTACCCTAATGTGTTGAAATGTGGACATCTTTGTGTAATACAGCGGAGTGAGCGTTCTTAATTTTTGTTTAGCATTGAAGAAAGAGGCTGCACCCACCACTGTTGTAGTTGCAGCTATAGGTTACAGCTATAGGTTACATGGTTGTATTTCACTTTTTTATGCGTGGAAATCTCAGTTTTTACGCTGTGTTCAAATGTAGACATAACTGTATAATGCATTGGGGGTAAGTGGTCTCATTTTTGTTTAGCATCAAAGAAAGTGACCCCTTCCACCAAGGCTGCAGTTACTGAAGTTCCAGGTATAAATTGCATGGTTGTCTCCCACTGGCTTCAGTAAACTAATCTGAGTTAGCTTTCACCCCAATGTGTTGTAATGTAGTGATAATGCAGTGGAATAAGTAGTCTCATTTTTGTTTAGTGCCAAAGAAAGCAGCCCGAGCCACCAGTAATGCAGTTACTAAAGCTTCAGGTATCCATTGCATGGCTGTCTCCCACTGGTTTCAGCAAACTAATTTGAGTTCACTTTTATTGTTATGTGCTATAGTGTAGACTTATTTGTATGATGTAGTAGTAAGTGGGTTTTATTTTGTCTAGCACCAAAGAAAGAGGCTCCTCCTACCAACATTGCAGTTACTAAAGCTCCAGGTATTGATTGCATGGTTGTTTTTACAGGTTTTAGCGAACCAACTTTTGTTTTGATGTGTTTGATATGTAGACATTATTGTAGCTGCAACGGAATAAGTTTTCTTTCTCGTGTTCAGCTCCAGAGACAGACACCATTTTTAGTTACTATTCGCATGGTTGTCTACCACTAGTATCATCAAACTAACATGAGTTTGCCTTCACAGTCATGGGCTGTAATCTTGACGTAACTTTAAGCTGCAGTAAAGTGGTCTTATTTTTGTTTAGCTCAAAAGAAAGAGGCCCCGGCCATCAATGTTGCCGTTGCTGAAGCTCCAGGTATTGACTGCATGGCTGTCTTTCACTAGTTTCAGCAGACTATTCTGAGTTGACATTTTACTCTAATGCGTTGGAATGTAGACCTCATTGTACAATGTCAGAGTGAGTTCTCAATTTTTGTTTAGCATCGAAGAAAGAAGATGTGCCAACCACTGTTGCAGTCACTGAGGCCCCAGGTATTGATTTGCATGATTGCCTCCCCTGGTTTCAGCACACTAATCTCACTTGGTGGTCACCATTGTGTGTTGGGGTATAGATACCGCAGGATGATGCAGTAAAGTGTATATAATGTTTTGTTTTTTTTTTCTAGCTCCAAAGAAAGAGGCTCCTCCAACCAGTGTTGCAGTTATTGAAGCTGCAGGTATTCATTGCATGGTTTACTCCCACTGGTTTCACCAAGCTAATCTCAGCTTTCATGCTGATGTGTTTAATGTAGTGATAATTGCATAATGTAGTGGAATAAGTGGTTTTATTTTTGTTTAGTACCAAAGAAAGAGGCCCCAGCCAGCAGTGATGCAGTTACTGAAGCTCCAGGTATTAATTAGGGATGCACCGATATATCGGCCGCCGAACCATATCGGCCGAAAATGGCACTTTTGGCTAAATGCCGAAAAGTGCCATTTTTCCTGCCGATCGGTGCATCCCAGGTTTATTTCCAGGTTTATTTCCTAACAGCTGGGCGCTGCTCTGTGTCCCAGCGGGGAGGAGAGAAAGTGACAGCCAGCCGAGCGCTGCGGGAGGAGAGCGCTGTGATCGTCCGGCGTCTCTCCTCCCACCCTGCTCAGCCTCCTGTATTTAAGTTTCATCTCAATGTAGACGTTATTGTTAGGGATGCCCCGGAATTTTGGCCGCCGGAACATATCGGCCTGAAAATGGTACTTTGGGCAAAATGCCGAAAGTACAATTTTTCGGCCAAAATTGCGGTGCATCCATGGTTTCTCTCCTCCCCGCTGGGCACTGCTCTATCAGCTCTGACGCAAAGCAGCGTCTAGCGGGGAGGAGAGAAACTTTCAGGAGGCTGAGTGGGGTGAGGACGAGAGGACTGACAAAGGAGGCTAAGCTCTCCTCCCACACCACTTTGCTCGGCCTCCTGTGACAACAAATCAGGATGGAGAGCGGGGAGGAGAGAGCTGTCAGCCTTGTCACAGGAGGCTGAGCGCTGCTCCCCGCACCACTAGCTCTGCCTCCAGCGACAAACACCCAGCGATCAGTGGGACATAGTATGCTTACTGTGTCCCCAATTATGAATGAACAGGAAGTGCTCTACATCACTTCCTGTTCATTCACGATTGTGGGCATAGTAACTCATAATTAAAGAAGACTCTTAACTCCAGGCAAAAAGCTTAACTGTCGCTTCTTGAGATGGTCATGGGGACTTCTTAAGTAGTGATTGGTGATGCTCCAGTTTCAGACAGGTGCAGATGTAAACAGTTGCGAACTTTTGCAAAACAGGCGCAATCGGAAAAATAGTGCAAGCTCTGGTCAAAACATGCGCACATGTTAAAAGAGGCTAAACAGATTTGCACATTAAAAACTGATCTAAGAGGCTAAAACTGTTGCAATTGCTTTGATAAGTCCCCCCGGTGTCCTCAGTCATTTTCTATTTCAAAAGGGAACTATCTGGTCTGTTTAGATCTGATATTTCCCCAAAGCCCCTGATAGTAAAATAAAAATATATGAAATAATTTTGAAAGGGTTGGAAAAAAATGTTTTTTTTCGTCTAAAATAAATTCCATTTTGGTGCACCTCCTAGTTATTGTAGCTGCATTGGAGTAAGTGTTTTTTCTTTTGTTAAGCTCCTGGGGCCACCAACAGTGTTGCAGTTACTGAAGCGCCAGGTATTCCTTGGTTGTCTTTTTATATGTTTTGGCTAACTAATCTAAGTTCACTTTTACCATAATTTTTTGAAATGTGGACATCACTGTATAATACAGCGGAGTGAGCGTTCTTAATTTTTGTTTAGCATTGAAGAAAGAGGCTGCACCCACCACTGTTGTAGTTGCAGCTATAGGTTACATGGTTGTATTTCACTTGTTTATGCGTGGAAATCTCAGTTGGCTTTTACGCTGTGTTCAAATGTAGACATAACTGTATAATGCATTGGAGTAAGTGGTGTCATTTTTGTTTAGCATCAAAGAAAGTGACCCCTTCCACCAAGGCTGCAGTTACTGAAGTTCCAGGTACAAATAGCATGGTTGTCTCCCACTGGCTTCAGTAAACCAATTTTGAGTTAGCTTTCACCCCAATGTGTTGTAATGTAGCGATAATGCAGTGGAATAAGTAGTCTCATTTTTGTTTAGCACCAAAGAAAGCAGCCCGAGCCACCAGTAATGCAGTTACTAAAGCTTCAGGTATCCATTGCATGGCTGTCTCCCACTGGTTTCAGCAAACTAATTTGAGTTCACTTTTACTGTTATGTGCTTTAGTGTAGACTTATTTGTATGATGAAGTGGTGTAAGTGGGTATATTTTTGTTTAGCACCAAAGAAAGGCCCCAGCCACCAATACTGCAGTTACTAAAGCTCCAGTCACTGATTGCATGGTTGTGTTTCACAGGTTTCAACAAACTGAGTTCTCTTTTCAACACGGTCACATGACTGCTCTTCATTTACATTAGTGTGTGGCTGGGGGACATTTAACACAACAGAGCTAGCGCCAGTGCCAGAAGTGATGTATACTCAAGTGCCCAAGTCAACAAAACACCAGCTCCTAAAGAATTAATGATCAAATGCTGCGCATGTGCCTTCACTGAGCCTTCAAAGTGTTTTGCGCTGTGCTTTTTTTGTGAACAATGCAGATTAATGATGCATGCAAAAAACGCTGTCCACTTGGATGCCTTTTGAGGCATACATGTGCTGCTTTGTCACCATTGAGATAGTCACCATTTTGTGTTGTAGTTTGGACATAATTGTATAATGTAGTGGAATAAGTAGTCTTGTTTTTGTTTAGCACCAAAGAAAGAGGCCCCGGCCACCACTGTTGCAGTTACTGAAGCTCCTGGTATTGATTGCATGGCTGTCTCCTACTGGTTTTGGCTAACTATTTTTTCATATAGTTTTCATTGTTTTATGCTGTAGACCTGTTTGATGCAGGGAAATAAGTGATGGTATTTTTGTTTAGCACCAATGAAAGAGGCCCCTCCCACTAAATTTCCAGGTATTACTTGCATGACTGTTACACTGGTTTCAGCAAACTAATCTGAGTTTACGTACATCCAAGTATTCTGTATTCTCGGAATATGTGTGTAATGCAGCAGAGTAAGTGGTCGTATTTCTTTTTAGCTCCAAAGACAGAGGCCCAACCCACCGTTGTTGCTGATGCTCCAGGTACTGATTGCATGGCTCCCACTGGTTACAGCAGACTAATCTGAGTTTGCCTTCAGCATAATGTGTTTTAATGTAGACATGATTGTATAATGCAGTGGAGTAAATGCTTAGTATGTTTAGCTAAAAAGGAAATTGTCATACGCACCAATGTTGCAGTTACTGAAGGTATTGATTGCATGTCTGCCTTCCAATAGATTTCAGTAAACTATTTTGACTTCTCATTCACCTTAGTGCTGTAGTTTGGACCTCATAGAATAGTGGAATAAGTTGTCCTTTTTTTTTTGTACCAAATAACCCCCAGCCAGCAATGTTGCAGTTACAGAAGCTGAAGGCATTACATAGTTGTCCCCCATTGGTTTTAGCAGACTTATTTGATTTGCTTTTTATATGCTGTAGTGTACCCCTATTTGTATAATGCAGTGGAGTAAGTCTCATTTTTGTTTAGCACCAAAGAAAGCTGCCCGAGCCACCAGTGATGCAGTTACTAAACCTTCAGGTATCCATTGCATGGCTATGTCGCACTGGTTTCAGCAAACTAATTTGAGTTCACTTTTACTGTTATGTGCTATAGTGTAGACTTATTTGTATGATGAAGTGGTGTAAGTGGGTTTATTTTTTGTTTAGCACCAGCAGAGGCTCCTCCTACCAACATTGCAGTTACTAAAGCTCCAGGTATTGATTGCATGGCTGTTTTTACCGGTTTTAGCAAACCAACTTTTGTTTTGATGTGTTGACATGTAGACATTATTGTAGCTGCAGTGGACTGTTTTCTCTCTTATGTTTAACTCCAAAGACAGACACCATTGTTAGTTACTATTCGCATGGTTGTCTACCACTAGTATCGGCAAACTAACATGAGTTCGCCTTCACAGTCATGGGCTGTAATCTTGACGTAACTTTAAGCTGCAGTAAAGGGGTCTTATTTTTGTTTAGCTCCAAAGAAAGAGGCCCCGGCCATCAATGTTGTCGTTACTGATGCGCCAGGTATTGACTGCATGGCTGTCTTTCACTGGTTTCAGCAGACTATTCTGAGTTGACATTTACTCTGTGTTGAAATGTAGACCTCATTGTACAATACAGTAGAGTGAATGTTCTCAATTTTTGTTTAGCATCGAAGAAAGAGGATGTGCCCACCACTGTTGCAGTCACTGAGGCCCCAGGTATTGATTTGCATGATTGCCTCCCCTGGTTTCAGCACACTAATCTCACTTGGTGGTCACCATTGTGTGTTGGGGTATAGACACCGCAGGATGATGCAGTAAAGTGTATTTTTTATTTTTTTTTCTAGCTCCAAAAAAAGAGGCTCCTCCAACCAGTGTTGCAGTTATTGAAGCTGCAGGTATTCATTGCATGGTTTACTCCCACTAGTTTCACCAAGCTAATCTCAGCTTTCATGCTAATGTGTTTAATGTAGTGATAATTGCATAATGTAGTGGAATAAGTGGTTTTATTTTTGTTTAGTACCAAAGAAAGCAGCCCTGGCCAGCAGTGATGCAGTTACTGAAGCGCCAGGTATTAGGGATGCACCGATTTATCGCGCAAAACACAGATTCGCATTGAAGTCAATGGAGGCTGCTCACACCTTTCCTGTTTGTTGCGTGACCGAAATCGTGCGAAAAGGTGCAGAAGCTATTTTTGGGTGGTTGACGAGCGGTTTGGGTCCCATAGACTACTCTCTATGCATTGAAAAAAGTGCGAAAACCACCCGGTTTACAGTGAACAGTCGCATGATTGAAAACTCACGACAACCGCGCAAAAACAGCTCGGCATCTGAATCGCCTAGGTGTAAACCTAGCCTCGGCAAACTAATTTGAGTTAGCTTTTACTGTTATGTGCTGTTGTGTAGACATATTTGTATGATGAAGTGGTGTAAGTGGTCTTATTTTTGTTTAGCACCCAAGAAAGAGGCCCAGCCCACCGTTGCCATTACTGAAACTCCAGGTATCAATAGCATGGCTGTCTCATTTGTTTGGACTGCATTTGCATTGCCTTTAGACATATATTGGGATTATAAATGTTAATGCAGTGAACACTGCACAGTTTAACAAGCACCAGACAGACCTCATTTTTAGCATGTCCATTTAGATTTATTAAAGGTTCATGGAAACCTATCTTAAGAAAAAAAATAACTGACTTGGTATAAGTATGCCAGGGCTGGACGAATCCCAGGAACCAGGTAGCCAATGCTCCTTACAAAAAACAGCTGGCTCCTAACTGTTGAGGTTTGCTTTAGTTGTCAATGGAGCAGGAGTCTAAAAAAGACTAATCTTGCTAGCTTCTGAATTCCATATTCATGTGTATACTCCTGAAGTATGCAGATTAGCATTTTTAGGAGCAAGTCTGCAGTACCAGCCTTTATACTGCATTTCTCCCATAACAGGTCTGCTATAAACCTGGCCAAGTGTGCTTCACTGGTGTTTTATAGTAGAGCTTATCTCTTATTTGACTGAGGACATATCTACCCCAGTGTGATAAAGGCAATTGTGTGCACATTAGGCATATAGTCTATTCATAAAGTATTGAGTTGAAGGGAAATTTCTTTCATGTAGACTCAAAAGGAGAACTGCCACCTTCAGATGTCCCTAAAGTTGCCGTTACTTCCTCCAAAGCTCAAGGTATGGAGTACATGAACTGTGTTACTTTCCAGTTTTCTGTAAGAAATATTGTGTGAGAGTATCAATATGAACATCTGTACTTGTTTAGCTCGGAGGAAGAAGCCTTCACTCATTGATGGCACTAAATCTAATGCTGCCAAAACCAAAGCCTCAGGTATTGTGACTGCCTGACCTTTGTGCTTCTGTACATTGTAGTGGCAGTTTTCACAGCTTTTTCTTTTGCTTATTTTGGACTGGAATGATAAATGAAGTTAACTTCTTGCTAAATACATTTTGCCTTTCACTGATATTTCTGTATTTTATAAAGGATTTCTGCAGGATTTAGTGCCAGTTTTGCCAACCCGGTATAATTCTTGTATGTGCAAACCTGGAAATGTTTGTGCCAGTTTTGCATATCTCTGTGCGCTTCTAGTCTGTTTTTTCTGCACGCTGAAAGACTTTCACAAAGAGTTCCACATGACTAATCTACGCAGAGATGAGCGTTTTATGTTTTTTAATTGCAAAATTGCTCTTGTAAGTCAAATGCCAATATAAGGCAAACCTGACAAAAATCAGTGTTAATGTTTTTTTCTGCTGTAAAAGCAGCAGCAGGGAGTAGTACTGATACAACGCTACTCAGCTCTTTGTGAACCTTGCCTATTGAGTCTAGTTTTTTTGCTTAGCCCCAAAGACCTCAACCCCTGGCACTAAGGCAGCTGCAGAGCCCAATGCTGAATATAATGCCATAGGTAATTTTACTGCATGGCTGTGCTGTAGTCATCTGTTACCGTACCACTGTAGTGGCCTGGTACTTACCAATGCATAGTATGTTTAGGCTTGCTGTTATTCTAAGGCTTTACATATAGCATTTGCGGTTTCCATGCAGAAGTCTGCGTGGGACGAAAACGCTAATATTTTTAATCCGCACGGATGCCACTAGTTTGCGGCTATTAGCCACAAACGTGCGGAATCTGCCGGATTACCATGCTTACACTATTTCAGGGGCCCCCGTTATGGTCTGAATGATGCACACTTAAAGTGCATTGTACTTTCTGTTTAGTGCGGCTCCGCGCGTATCCATACAGCCGAATACGCACGGAGAGCCGCTCAGGTGTGAATGGAGCCTAATACAGCTACAATACAACCAGCTGGTAAACTTAGAACTTCATTTTACAATACTTGCAAATCCTTGCTATAAATATTTGATCATACAACGATGCCCATTTATTTAATGACCGTTATTGTAGAACAAGCAGTTGAATTCTAGTGTGGCATAAGTATTTTTGTCATTTGTCTAGCAACTAAGACAGAGGCGCCATCTGCCAATGTTCCGGTTACTGAAGCTCCAGGTATTGATTGCATGATTCTCACCTTTCCACTGAAGCATTGTACTGGTGGATTTGATGTATCCCTGCAGACAGTTCATGCTCTAGTACTGGCAGTCTAACGCATCTGTCCACAGCCTACATTTACTCAACTGGTGAACAGAGACTGTAATACACATGGAACATGCGTCCAAGCGAAGTTCACCTTGTGGAGGATAGCTGCTAACCAATGCTTTTCTATTTGATAATGGGATGTGTGCTGGGACCGTGTTCCATGTTTGACAGCCTGCGTTTTCCTGTTTGTCGCTGCAATACTAAACACATTGATAGAACTGAAGAGTCGTGTCATGTGTGCAAGGCCCCGAGAGCCTTTTTATGAACACTTTCATGGAAAGCATGCTTGGTTTAGTTTCAAACTCAAAGCTGCCATCTGGAGAGGTCACTAAAGCCTCTTGTTGCTGATTCGAGAGCCTAGTATTGAGAATGAATGTATCCATAGTACCTGTATGGTGGCTACATTAGCAGTGTTCTGTAAATTATGAATGACTTAAAGTCGACCTTTACCCCCTTTGACTAAAAATCACATCAGCATGCAGCTCTGCATTCTGATATGAAATCATCTTACATTTATTAGTTAAAATGATATTTATCCCTTCACGACCAGTGATTTACATAGCATGTCACTGGTGATGCTGGTGGTCTTTTGCCACTGCCAATATGCTACCACATGGGGGGTTTGTAAGCCTCCCTATGTGATAGCAATTAACCTAGAAATAAAAAAAAGTTTTTTAAATTAAATAAATGTAAAAATCATAAAGAAAATGATAAGGCCCACGCGAGCATGCACGTCTTCACGTAAATGTGCACCTGCGTATGAAAACGATGATCACGCTACACATGTTGGGTATCGCTGTGCATGCCAGAGTGAGAGCAATAATTCTAGGGGCCAATATTTATGCTTCTAAACTGATGACCTGTAGCATCATCTATAGACTTTTTGGGGTACTGTATTTTGTCGGTTTCACAGACGCACACAATTTTTAACCTGGGCATGTGGGGTATCTATTTACTCGTTGTAACCTCGTCTTTTATATTTTTCTTTTCTTTTTTTAAATAGTGTTTTATTGTGTTTTATAGTGTTTTATTGTGTTTTGAGCCATTTAAGTGCATTTTTCACAGAATTTTGAGGTTTGATAATACGTTACGCTAATAATGTGCAACATAAATATTTGTAACTGCCAAAAAAACTTTCTACAGGGTCTTGGCTTTCAGAAAATATGTAATGTTTGTGGGTTTGAAGTAATGTTCAGCTCTAAAATGTGGAATATAACATGGGTGCAAAAAAAGGTCTTGGTCATGAAGGGGTTAGACCTTTTTTTGTTGCTTTAAAATACTTTTTCCTTTTTTAAATGTTCCCTCATTCTCTAGTGGTATCCAAACCGCTGGCCCCCCCATGTACGGGTTCCTCCATTAGCTACTTGGCTGCTGTGCAAGCATCCGTGCGGCCAGCCACACTTCTGCTCTTGCAGTAACAGTTTGAAGGCAGAGGAAGCCTACGGCTCCTCTGCCTCAGTACCCCCCTTCACAACCAGAAAGTTGCCTTCCCAGTCGCGGAGAAGGATATGAGTGGCAACAGGTAAAAGGGGGGGGGGGAGGTTAGAATAGTACTGGGTGTTTTTTGCCTTAATGCTTTAAGTTAAAAACACTGCCTTTTAATACTATAAACAAACCTTTTTCTTTAATTTGCAATCTTTCTCTACTTCCTGGTCCTCTTGGGCCGAAATTATGTAATCGTGCCTAAGCATTGCATCCTGAGAAAGTTACTTCTGCAGAGCATTGCTTGGACATCTCATCTGTAACACAAGATCTCGGGGAAAGGCATTTTCCTCCCCTGAGATGATGTGCATGCAGGTCACATGTCCTGGTTACATGTTCCAGGAAGTAAAGGGAAATGGATTAATCTGCCCTTAGTAAAAAGGAAAAGGGCACCATGTGAACAATGGGGAAGAAAAATAAGGTATGCAAAGAATAAAAAGCCGGCATTTATCTGCAAGTATCTGTTTGTAGACCGTCATTACTAAACATTTCAAAAGGTGACTTTGTTGTTATTTTAAAGATAAGGGTAAAGTTCCTCTTTAAATACGAAAAATATAAACTTTATTCAGTTCAAAAGTAAAAGCCTGTACCTGGCAGTAAATATGCTACTACCAAATCTCAAGGTACTGTGGCTTTCTGACCTTTTGAATTGGCTGTTTCTGAATTGGCTATATAGAATATCTTGGCCTACATTTCTTTTATAGTGTAGATGAAGCTGGTATGGTCTCCTCCTTATATTTCCCATTGCAAAGGAATTGCTCAATTGTGGTGATTCTTTTGCATAAAATATTTCCCAGATGATGAACTGCCAGTTTTTACTTGGGGTTTGTGCAAATAAATACTGTACTAGCTTCATTTTTGTGCAGTTATGTCCATCCTTCCTAAGTAAAGTATTTTTTCTTTAGTTCCAAAGGCTGCAACCCCTTCCACTGAGGCATCGGTAGAGCCCATTGCAGAGTGTAAAGCTGCAGGTATTTACTGCATGGTTGTGCTGTTGAAATTTCTTACTGCGTAGTATTTTTGCCTTTTTGGTTTCCTCCTGAAGTTACTTTTGGTGGTAGTCAGGTTTGCTTTTATTTTGCTGCATCACCAAAGACACTGGCCAGTGAGGCAACAACTCCAGGTATAGTCCCTACTGTAATCATTTCTGATGGTCATTGTCAGCCAATTGTCATGCACATGCCAAATGTATTGCATCATAGAATAGGAACAGTGTTTCTGAATGCAGAACAAAAATGTAACATATTGCAACTTGCCGCCAGTCCTCAGGTTTCCCTTTTTCTGGCTTTTTTTTTTGCCTTTCACTTAATGACATTGCCAGTAAAACTTTCTGTCCCAGGGTGAGAACGCTCACTCACTGTTCTCCTTCTCTGGCACTATACAATAGGCTGCTTGCTCCTTATTTGAAATATAGTACTACTCCCCCTCTCTTTTTCGCCATATCATAGGGAAATAGCGTACTGCAGTCCACAGTGGGGTTGACAACGCTGCTTGAAATTTCAGTGCTGCAGACTGAAGGAAATTAGAAGCCCTCGTGATTTCTGGCAGGAAAAAAGATTTTTCTGTATCTTAGTGTTTGAGACAAATCATGCCCTTGCATACACTTTAGCCTGTTTCACACCCAGGCGATTGAGCTGTTTTCACACGTTTGTCGCACATTGTTTTGCGCGATTTTGGTTTGAAAAACCGCTTAGTTTTCAATGCATAGAGATGTCTATGAAAATAGCTCCTGCACCTTTTTGCGCTACAGGTGATTTTGCCCGCGCAAAGGTGTGAACAGCCTCCATTGACTTAATAGCAATACTGCATTTTTGCGCAATATCCCACAGCTAAATCAGCGCAATAAATTGCCTAGGTGTGAACTAGGCCTTAAACCCCAGGAAGGTATACAGGACACAAATTAATATTGCTACATTAATACATAAATATTTTTTAATTGCAGCCACTATACAGGAGAGCTCACACTGCGTGACTAAGAAAAAGCACAAGGAGCCAATCCATTCATGTGCTGTCAAGGAGCATGCTGATAGGAGGAGAGAGTAGATTGTCAGAAATGAGCTTATCTGTCGGTCGCTTCTCTTTTCACTGTTTAAGCACGGACTGGGGAAGAGACGAGACCTGTTATTGTTGCCTACATACAGCCGAGGGAAAAAAGTCCAGTATTCTGCACTGGCACAGGGTTGTGAGGCATAGTTCCATAAATCGCAGACCTAGATGGACAGAAATACAAATTATTTGGCAGGTTTAATAGCTGCTCTATATTCAGCTGTGTATTTAGTGCTACACAGTCCTGAAAAGCAACAATGTTGTTGAAAACTGTTCCATTTTATCTGTACTCCAAGGTCAGTACCGTGCTGATAATTATTATTCAAAGTCAAGGGTACCAGCTCATGTCAGAGGCTTCTCTTGTGACTCGTGAGAATCAAGTGTCCTTTTTCTGTGCTGAGAATGGTTGGCTTGTTAAGGTTGCAGTCTGCAAAATAGGATGTTGACGGGATGCAACTGTACTTTGCATAGCAAACGTGACATGTTTGCGCCCATTATATTTTCTATATTGGGAGGGACAATTTTGCAAGGGTACTATGCGGATTTCTATGCCTAGCTCAGGACGCTACCTAAATTGTGAGTCCAAAGGTAACCATGGCAGACATTCAGTACTCTCCTTGTCTTTTCAGTTCACTGAAAGTTTAAAGCTTTTATCTCCAGAGAGGAAAGCTGAACCTTCTGACGTCTCGTGCACAGATCCTCTCCTAATTGGAGCCGTACGGATCAGGTGTCACCGCTGTGATGGAGGAAAAAACTAAGATGACTGGACCCATGACTGTCTATGGGGAAATGGATGTAAACAGATGTGTCCGTTTACCCCCGATCCGGCACAAACAGGTCCAGTGATCCGTTTGTTTTTCTGGACCAGGCCGGAGTTGGGTGTAAACGGAAGCCTGTCCATTCAGACCAGGCTTGCCCATAGACTAACATTGGGCATCCGATCAGGTCCGCCTGACAAACAGACCCTATCAAACTGCCCTTGGGCCTTACACTAACCGCAACCTGGTTTCTCAGAGAAGGAGGTTGCAACTGTAAAGTTATGGACATAGATACTTCTATAGCTCAATGGCTGAAGCCTACACCAGTTGATGGAGTAAAGCTCTTTTGCCAATACAAAATTTTTGAATAAAATAGATTCCTGGCCTTTTGAGTAGGTAGTTGTTGTTTGGGTATGATTTAGGGGTCAGTTTTAGAGTTGATGTGATGTGCTCGTTTCCAATAAAAAAAAAAAAAAATCCCCCTTTCATTGACATATTTGCAATCTTTTTAAGCTTTCAAGGAAATGTAGTTATGTCATTATTACACTCGTGAAGCATCTGCATAAAATTGAAATGTAACTGCTTCAGGTTTTGTATGTTTGGTTTGTTTTTTCCTCTTCTGCCCCGACAACAAGCTGTTTTTTGCTTAGCTCCAAAGAAAGTACCTGCTTTGGAAGCAACCACAAAGCCCATTAATGAACCCAAAGCTCCAGGTATTTTATATACTGCTTGGCTTTGCTGTGGCAATTTTTATTACTATGCCCATGTGTAATGTATAGTCCTTTAGAAATTAATTTCATATTGTAAAGCACTGCGGAAACTGTTGGCACTATATAAATCCTGTATAATAACTGTTCTGAAAATGCAATTGGGTTTGATTCTTTTTTGCTTTTAGCTTCAAAGAAACCAGCCAGTGAAGTTAAAACTGCAGGTATAGTCCTTACAAAATTCTGCATTTACACTTGGCAATAATAGACTAGTGCTTAAATTATGTATCGACCAGTATTTTAATGCTTTTTTTTAATACAATGACCATTTTCACAAGCACATTAGTTATTGTAACCGTTGATCAAATGCATGTGAGCCATAGGCAGATACTTGCTAGATTCCATTTTTAAAAAGCCAATAGTGCATCAGTACAGTTCACAATTTAGTGATCATGTTTCTTTGCTTCAGCTCCAAAGAAGAAGCCTGATTCTAAAGTGCCTGTCAAAGCTCCAGGTACTGACTATTTGACTTCATACTTGCATTGTAGAAGATGTTTTCACATTTCAACAGAATGCTTGTAGACTATTTTATTTCTAACTATGTCAGTCCGGAGAGTGGATGCTTCTCTGTTTGCATGGAAGTAGGGTGCCACTGCCTGCTTCGGCACCCGTTTTCTGTGGGATCCAATCAGATGTACTGTGTGTGGTCCTGCTACGCAGTGTCACTAGTGACCCTGTATTGAAATACAATTGGACTACAAACTGCTGAAAGGTTTGCCAGCTATTTAGTGATGCACCATCATGGCACAGGGAGAAAAGACAGGTTTTGTCAAATGATGTGGCCTTTGTGTTTTGCAACCTTTTTTTCTTTTTTTTTTTCTTCAAACCTCATCGGACACTTGTGGGCATGTTTGTAAGGCAGTAAATGTTACTGTCGTTTTTTGAAACTCATGAACCCACAGTTAATATTTGGTGAATGACCTATTCACTGCTTTTATAACAAATGACTTCCATGTGGGTTGCTCTATTTTCTGATGCTGATTATAGGCCCTATATCCATAACAAAACTGCTCTTAAGAACTTTTGGAATATAAAATGTACACTTCTCCCACAGGAGCATGCGCTTTTTATATTGAGCGATTTCTAACACACGCACACTGCAGTGGCCCTTATCTGAAAGGCCAGGTATATTTAATCTAGCCAATTCTATTTCATGTCTCCCAAGATCTACACAGTGCCCAAATAACAGATCGTTCATCGGTCTGGTGCCTGGAGGTCGCTGTCACATCAGTCTAATTTTACTGTGCTTTTGGAGTCCCCAATATTTACTATTAGCCACTTACGAGTTTCATTAGACCCCACATTCCAGAATGAAATGTTTCTCTGTAACTAGTTGAGGCACGTGTATTGTGGGGTACGATGGGGATATACCTCTGCCTGACTTCCTTTAAAGTTTATAAGTTGCATTAGCCCTGGTTCACGCCTAGGCGGTACTGTTTATGCGCATTTGTAGCATGCGGTTATTTGCGCGTTGTGCACATTTGTATGTGTGTTTTTTAACGCGTGTACATGAAGATGCACGTTTTGATTGGCAGCTCATAAAACATTGTGGGCAATTGAACGCACGCAAAAACGCTCACGAAAATGTGCAACATGCTTCTGCGAGTTTTTCGCCATTTCCAATTAAGTCTATGGGGAGGAAAAGTGCTTTTAACTGCCCAAAGAAGCTCCTGCATCTTTTCAGGCGTTTGGCATTTTCCTGCTAGGCGTTTTTCTCCTCAGGTGTGAACCAAGGCCATTGAAAGTCATGAGATTTCTTGTGTTGGGCAGTTAAAAGTGCTTTTTGAACTACTCAAAACCGCCTAGGTGTGAACCAGGGCTTAGATTACTTGGGTCTTCTGGAGCACACTAGGTTGGGTGCATGGATATGTTTTAAGTGCACTATTGGCATTGTAAAGGAACCTTTATGGCTCTTTCACCATTCAGCAGCTGTGCTGCAAAGCACTGCTGGTGTGCACTGTGTTGGGACTGCTACTGATATTCTGATACCATTGCACTGTACTCCTTTTTTTTTTATTATTATTATTGAAATGTCAGTTACAATGCAGTTCTATTTATCATCGCAGCGTTGCAACGCAACACATGGCAGTAAAAAAAATACTGCATGCCATATGTTTTAGCACTGTGGTGTAAACTCCATTAATTGTAAACAAGACAAATTGTCTTCAACAGGAACTATGCAAAATATTATCCTTTTTATTAAACAGCCGTCCGGAACAAGCTCTTAATACGTTTTGTGCTAGGCACCGAGCTTTTCTATATGTTGGACTGTTTACTCAGCACAGCCCAATGCACTGTTACAGATGCCCAGTGTATTCTTTGCTGTTTACTGATTAGCTATTATATGTGCATCATGAGTACTGCATTAGAGATGGACATTTCTCTTCTGAGTTTTTGTTTTCCTCCGTCTTCATAAAAACTTGACTTACATCCAGCTCCATTTTCCATTTTTTTGTCTAATCTTGCAGAGACCAAGGCCCCTGTTTCTGATGTTCAAACTTCAGGTATAATCTGCATAGTTGTGGGTTTTTTGTGTTTTTTGTTTTCTTTTACTAACTCACATTCTGTCCAGTGTGTTTCATAGATGCTTTCTTACTTGGATGTTGATTTTTAGCCTTTCTAGTATGCTGCATGTATAGCTAGTGAATACTAATGGGGTTGGCCATGCCAGCCTTTGCTCCCCAATATAGTGTGCAGTGATGTAACATTGTTTATTGCAATTATTATTTGTAAAACGAGAAGGCATGGCTCAATGACTGACTAAAACGGGAATAAGTCTGTAAGGTAAAAATTCATCCTTAAGGTCACTTTTAATCTGTGTAGTATCTATTACCTATGTACAGCGAATGTGTCCTCTCCTTCACCTGGTTGTTAGTTTACCAGAGAAAGCATTTGTACTTGACCCTATCATTTTTACCCCTTTTTACAAACGTAGTCAACATCTGCTGGTTAGAAAGGCAACACATTTCAGTTTCCGCACAGAATGTGGAGTTTTACAGTGATGTCTATCCAATGTGATTTTTATTTTCTGGTAACTGTTGCCCTTGACATAGCTAGTTTCACTAGGGAAGAGTCCTGGGGACATTTTCATTATAAAAAAAAAATATAGTAGAGAGAGAGAGATCCAAAAATAGTATACTTGCACTTTTAAAAAGAGGATTTCTGTAAAATCTCAATGGTTTAAATACTAATTTTTTTATTAAGTTTTGTTTTGTTGTCAATTGTCAGCTAATGTGACATTATGCAAAATGTAGTGGTACTCTTTAAAAAAAAACAAAAAAAACATTGACTTTGCTACGATGTCATGTATTCGAGATGTGATTTACCTAGAAGTGTTCACTTTTCAAACAGAACCCAGCAACTGTATTTGGTTTTTTTCTTTCATGTTTTGCATGGGCACAATTAACTTTTTCCTCCCCAATTTTTTTTCCCTGTTTATGAATTTGATGTTGCGCTTTATTAACTTCTTTTTCTGTTCACTGGATTTTAAAGCTGATGTAGTTAATAGTGCTATAGGCCAGCCTGAGGTGGAAAGTCTGTCTGCATTGCTTGCTTCTAACCTCACCCATCAACAATGTGATGATTTGTGTGTAGCATATGTTGTTGCTTCTTGTATCTCTCCTAAGCACACTATGGTTGTTCCACAAGAAACCTCTCCAACAGCAGATGTGGTCAGTGACTCGGAACAACTTAATATCACAGACTGGGCTGGTTGTCTAGAAGTTGAAGGTGTTCATTTAAAAGTGGAATGTGATGATTCCAAACCCAGTCCTGATGTTACTGAAGCAATTGAGATTCCAGAAAAGAAGGCAAAGTCTCTTAGTGAATTATCAGCCAATGGAGGTCCAAGTTCTTACTCCAAACATTTAATTTTAAATACTCTAGTTACCGACGATATTGTGCCACCAGATATCAGCAAAAGTCCTTTGGAAGTCAGTACACATAAGGAAGTATATGCTGCTACTGAAGATGCTACAAGTAATACATGTGTGTTTTCAAATATATTAGGTCCTGGCCTTGGTAACAAAAACCCCGATGTCATTGATGCACCCATTCCTGCACTTGACATGATATCTAAGACTTGTGGTCTGCCAGAAGTTAATGCATTTGCTGTCACTTCAGGAGCTTCTCATGTAGAGGAAATTTTGGGAGTGGAATTGGAGCCTTTTTCTGAACATGTGGTAAAGTCCACATTTGAGGTACATCCTCAAGTATCCAGTGTGTTGTCTGCAGCCTCACAGGTGTTGCCTAAAGATGAAGGTCTTGTGTTGGAATATAAGATGCCAAAAGAGATGCTTGCGACAGATTTTATGATGCCACTGGAGGGAAGAATGCCTGTAGACGAATTGGTAATACCATATGAGGGGGAATTAGCCAAGTGTGCTTGCCAGGTGGCACCTGAAATGGCGCTTCCTGTAAGCTCTGTGACCTTGGATGATTCATTGTGTGTAGCAACCTCCGAGAAGATACCTGAAGTAGTGCACATGAAACATTGTGAAGCTCATGTGCCAAGTGAAGAGCTGCCAGCTGTCAAAGCAGTTTTACCAGGAGGGTTTAAGGAAGTACCCATTCCTGTCTGTGAAATCAGTACATTTAAGGAGCTACCTACAATCTACACTGAAGCTGGGGCAGAATATATCTCTACGGAAATACTTGCAGAAGTCATGCCTGTTGCAGATTCTAAATCCACAAAACCATCAGAGGAGATTAAAACTCTTGCAAAACCTGAAGAACCTACGGTTGAGGAAGCTACTGTAGATATTGAAGATCATGTACTGACAGAGGAAATGAAAATGACTGCTGACTCTCAATTCAAGGCTTTAAGTGTGGTGTCTAAGGACAAACTGATTTCAGGATCTTCAGTGAGCATCTCTTCACTCAAAGTCCAGACACAGGAGGAGGATGGTTTTGCTAGTGATTTGGATGCCAAAGAGCCATCTGATGTGAAGGAAATAGCTGTTATTGCCTCTGTAGTGAAAGAGTCAGTTCGAGAGAAGTCACTAACTGCAAATGATGCAGCCAATGAAGCCTTTGAAGAAGTTGAGGTACCTTTCTCTGTCTTTAAAACCGACAACACCCCTATGGCTGACACAGAAGAAGGGGAGGCACATGTTAGCGCCAAACAAAAGAAATCAGCAGCTGAAGCATCTGCTGCCAACTCTGAAATTGTGGTGCTAACTGAAGAGGGGGCACAGGCTGCCAACTTGGAAGCAAGCTCACTAACCAAAGAGAATAGTGTGGATGTTGAGTCAGAATTTGACTCGCCACTAGTTTCAGATGTGGCTCCAGCTGCTGACTCTGAACCTGCCACTCAGACTTACAAGAAAGTTGCAGCTGCTGTGCCAACCAAGAAAGCAGCTCTGGCTGCCCACTCTGAAGCGGCTTCGCTGACTGAGGCGAATACAGATCCCCACTCTAATGCTTCCACATGGGCTGAGGAAAATGCCCTGCCTGCTGAAGTGGCTCTGGCCCCTGACTCTGGGGCCTACAAGTTGACTGAGAATGCGGTCCTGACTGCTGACTCTGAAAATGCTGCATCAACTGAGGAGGAGGGGGCTCCAGCTACTGTCCCTGAAACTGCCAAGGAGCAGGCTCCAGCTGTGAACTCTGAAGTTATGGAGGTGTCCCTGGCCACAGACTCTGAAGCTGCCGAGGTGGAGGCTCTGGCCGCTGTCTCTGAAGCAACCGAGGTGGAGGCTCCTGCTCATGTCTCAGAATCTGTGGCGGTGGAGGCCCGTGTCTCTGAAGCTGCCCAGGTGGAGGCCCGTGTCTCTGAAGCTGCCCAGGTGGAGGCCCGTGTCTCTGAAGCTGCCCAGGTGGAGGCCCGTGTCTCTGAAGCTGCCCAGGTGGAGGCCCGTGTCTCTGAAGCTGCCCAGGTGGAGGCCCGTGTCTCTGAAGCTGCCCAGGTGGAGGCCCGTGCCGCTGAAGCTGCCCAGGTGGAGGCTCTGGCCGCTGTCTCTGAAGCTGCCGAGGTGGGGACTGCGGGCGCTATGTCAACTGAGGAGGCGGCCATGGTCGCTGCATCTAAAACCACCATATCAACTGTGGAGGCTCTTGCCACTGACTCTGAAACCACTGCACAGACTGAGGAGACCCCAGCCGCTGATGAGAAAGTGATGGAGGATATTTTGGAAGCAAACGCTAAGGCTTTAGCCAAGGAATCTGCTTCTATATTCAATGAGCAAGAACATGTTCACTTCCATAATGATTTCAACTTGCATGATGCATCCTTTGCCAGTACTTATGAGTTTGAGCCAAAGCATGCTGACTCCAGTATTACACTGCCTGCTGATGTTTCACTGAAATCTATTGACAGCACTCAGTCTGACTCCCTGCTCATGATTTGCACCACTTCTTTACTCATGCCTGCTTCTGCTGCACCTATTATCAGCAATGATTTGACCCTATCTACAGATCATTCATTTTCTGCTGCTTCTAATGTGTCTTCTTTTCCTCTTCTAGCTAGTAAAGCTGAGAGTGTTTCCTCTCCTCCGCAACCTACTCCAGAGCTAGGTACAAGTCCTGCCAAAGAGCTAACCCCTCCTGCTGCTTTGCCTTCTTTAGAGCCTGTGTTCTCTGTTCCTCTTTCTTCTGTTTCTCCTCCTCTTGCCTCTGAAACTGCCCCACCTGCACCCCCTGCTGACGATGAGGAAATGCCACCCCTGATCCCTGCAGAGGTTCCTGCTGAGGAGTCAGTCTTCCAGCCTGTGGTGGTAAACATCGCTCCTCCCAAACCTCCTGTAGCCACTCCTTTGAAGGAGCCCGTGCTGAAGAATGACAAGGGTATTATACCTGGTGTTTTTTAGATGTGATGCAGTGCATGATGTTGGGCTATAATGCCATTAAAATATTACTAATACGGTGTGTGGAATTTATTAGATACATGGGTAGTTTTCTTTCCATTTATGATTGCATTTAAGTTTTGAAAATGAAGTAGATATAGCAAATATTGTTTTCCAACAATTCTCATGACTTGACAATCATTAAATTTTCTCAACTTACTATGGTGTACTTGTTGATGCTGCCAATTAGTGTAAATGTAAACCTGAGGAAAAAGTGTTCTTCTGTTTTATATACTTTTTAACATTTCACCACTTCTTTTTGTGTAGAAACAGATATATAATTTCCAGTTGCGTTCTGGCTGCTTAAGTGGTAACAAGAAAGCAATGTTTATGATGGTTTTAAATATAACTAGATAGATGCTGATACGTGTTTTAGTGTACTTCCAGGAGCACATCTATTCTATCTCCATAAGTGGATGTAAGACTTGTCTCAGATGCTTGATTATTGTCCAGCCTGCTTTGCAGTATCTACAGGCTGTGTGGCAATTCTGAGCTTATGTGCTTAATGCGACCACTCTGCTCCATTGGTGCATGTGTGGGTTTCACTGCATGGACTGCAGCGAATAGAAAAGCTGTGTCCTTTGATAGTAGGGATGCACCGAAATTTCTGCTGCTGCAAAATATATCAACCGAAAATGGCACTTTAGGCAAAAGTACCATTTTTGCAGCCACAATTGCGGTGCATCTCTAGTTTCTCTCCTCGCTGGGCGCTGCTCTTTGTCCCCTCTGACAAAGAGCAGCATGCGGGGAAGGGATTCGGCTGTCAGCGTTGTCACAGGAGGCTGAGCTCTCCTTTCCGCATCGCCTGCTTTGCCTCCTGACAGCAGAAGGAGCCAGAATCGAGAGAGATGATTTCAGCTGATCGCTGAGTGCTTGTAAATAATTGGGAACATAGTATGTTACTGTGTCCCCAATTATGAATTAACAGGAAGTGTCTACATCACTTCCTGTTCACTTATGATTGTGGACATAACTGATACTATATCCACAGTTTATGAATGGACAGGAGCACTCAGTATATAGGCTGCCTGTTCATAAGAGGTGATGCAGAAAAAGAGATTTAGGACTGTGTCCTCAATCTTTTTATTTTAGTTTTAAAAGGGAAATATCGGGGGTCTGTTTAGACCTCTGATATTTGCCAAGAGCCCCCGACTAAAGTCGGGGGTAAAATAAATAATTTTTAAAAATTAGAAAAAATAATAATTTTTGGTTTCGGCCTGACATTTCTTTTTGTTTTGGTCTGAAAATTAAATTTCGGTGCACCCCTACTTTTATAGACTTTCTGACCCTGGCTGGTCCAGACAGTAATCACACAGTTGAAGTATGTTTTATACCAAACTACAAGGAAGACAAAGCATGGCAAGAGATCCTTACTTTTAAAAGTTTACTTGAAGTTACAAAATGGATTATGTAGTGTTGCATTTTTTTTTTTAACATGAAATATAGCTTTCTCCCTGCAAGTGAATAAAAATGTTTTAGAAATCCGTGGAGCTTATTTATCAAATTTTGCAAAAGACAAATAATGCACATTAATGTTGTAGTTTGAGGTACATCTCATGAAAAGTCAACCGAGTATTGCAGTGGAATCCATTTTGTGTGAGGTTATATTCTTCTCTAGGTGAGCGCTACTATAAATTTTCTAGGTAAAAATAGAAGAAACCTCTAATTGTCGGCATATAGGCTTGGTATACCCTGGAAGGAAAACAACCCACCGTTTTAGCATGGTTTTATGTTGCTAACAATTTACTTGGAACACTTCTGGGCTGATGCATAAAAACTAGAGCAAGGAAATTTGAAGCAGTTTCCTATAGTAACCAATCAGATTAAATGTTTGATTTTCCCAGTAAATGTCACAATTTGAGGATTTCCTTGCTTTTCTATTTTTGTACCACAGCCCAAGAATACCTACCACAAATGGGTGGAAGTGTATGTTGTATTGAATGTTGTATTGAGTTCTATGTCCTAAGAAGCCTTGCTTGCCTTCTCAAAATTGTTTGTGCCAGATTGTCTACTTTAGCCTGGTAACTTTTGTCACCCTGTTTTTCTGTCTCATTTAGAGGATGGTGTGTACTAATAAGCCATACTTCACAGTGGCCATATTTCTCCATGTCATTTTTAGTAGGACTCTACTGGCAATATCGTCATTTTAGTATAAACCTGTGCTTCTGATTTCTGTAACACAGCATCAGTTTTAAGAACATTTAACTAATGAACTGCATTTTACCACTAAACTCTGGAGTGTGACAAACTGGTCATACATACTTTGCTCTTCAATATTGTCAGCTATGTGTGAATAGCATGGAGTATGGACATTTACATCTGTATTGTGCAAGCTGAAGTTGGATTTGTGAAAGTTCACTGGTGAATGCCACTAAGGTTATCTCTCTAGGATATTTGAAGTTTAGTCTCTGCTTATGTGTAATATAAAATGTAGATATCTTGGCAGTTTAACGACTTAAAAAAAAAGCTTTTTCCTCCTTACATTATAGGTTTGCTGCACTGTGAGTGAGTCCCAATGAATCATCTGTTATGATAGAAGCCTAATAATGATTTTACCTTTTGGCAGGGTCAGGAACAGAGTCAGACAGTGATGATTCTCCTCCAGAACTGGAACAGGACTCCACACAATCTTCCACTCAGCAGGCACAGGTAAAGTGCTAGTTTAAGAGATTGATGAATTACTTTTCTCTCACTGGCAAGATGGTCTGGGATAAGGATCTAGTATACCAGCCATGTGACTGTCATTTCCAAAACCTATTGGACTTGGCTGAAAACTTTTCCCTTGATTCCTTATCCTGGTTCATTAGCTTATGTTGTGCATATAAAAGCATTTTCCTATCTGAATTTTTTTTCTCTTTTATGTATACCTCCTTATTGTCTGCATTAAAGTTCTCTGCAGACAATAAGACTCTAGCTGTCCAAATCTTTGCACGCATTATTGTGTGATTAATACATCTCTGCAGTACATGGACATTTTCCTGTATTTTATCTCTTTAAAAATGCTACAAGTACCAAAATCAAATACCTGTTGACCCTGCCATCAATATACTGACCACCTAAACTAAGCCCTGGCCAGTTCACCTCTGCACTGTAGAACACCTTCCTGTGATACAAACAAGGGAATCTGTTCTCGGGTCCATTTTGACGAGAATTAGGCAATGCCAGAGACACTTGTTAAGACTTCAGTTCAGCAGAGCAAATGCTGTCGGCTCAAACAGGAAATTGGAAGCTCACTAAAATTCTAACAAATCAACAGTTTTCTGTATTTGCCGCATTTTTGAAAATGTGTGCATGTTGCAGAGATCTTCAGAATGTTTTCTCTTCTTTTAAAGGCCAAGTTCACCTTTTGCAAAAAAAAAGAAATGCATATTTAATAATATAAACAAAAAAATTATGCAATTTTTTAATTTTTGCATTCAAACCTTTGAAAGCATTGCAAGTGTGATCACTCGATGACAGCTGCAAAGCTCAAGATTCTGCATTCTCTCCCAGGTAGCGCTCCGTACAGAGTTTCAGTTAGGATATTTACCGCATCTACCTAGTCCGAGGACGGCTGCACACTGTATAAGGTGATTTAATGCAGTTTGAAGTCCATCTGTCCTTCACCATCTCTCCTAACAAACTCTGTACCTCAGTATGGGTCTTCCTGGGAGAGAATGTGCAGAATCCTGAGCTTTGCAGCTGTCATTGAGTGATCACAATTGCAAGGCTTGAATGCAATAATTAAAGAAATGCTTATTTTTTATATTTATATATGCATCTCTTTAATTGAAATGTGAATTTAGCCTTTAAACGTGTCCTTAAATCTTTTTTTTTTTTTGCTTTTGCTGCTGTACCACAAAATGTAAGACTTCTGCAATCAAAGTAAAAAAACATTTTTACGTGACTTATTTAGTATCCCATCAACTCTAGACTCATGGACTAGCTTCCTAGTTTTCATTACAATGTATTTTTCCTTTATAAGCCCAATCCATCAAAACCTTTAGAATAATTAAAAAAAAACTAAAATTTGGTTTGTATTTTCCTTGGATGGATGTTGTATCTACTGTGGTGGCGTTTTTTTAAATCGAAAATGCCTAATTTTCAAGCCCTGCCATTGGATAGAATAGCTAATTTTGGGATAGCCTGAATGTTTTTAGTTTGCATACATTAGGCTTACTATATACTAACCCTTTGCACATCTTTTTACAGCTTGCTGCAGCCGCAGAAATAGATGAGGAACCTGTCAGCAAAGCAAAACAGAGCAGAAGTGAAAAGAAAGCAAGGAAGGTAAATGATCTCTATGTCTGAAGCAGGTTATCATTAAAAATTACTAAACGTAATGACTGCTAAACCACATTTTGTCTTTCATTCATTCAAGTGACGTTAAACCCTCATTTTTTAACCTAAAACACTACTGTAATGTGTACCTTAGTGTAGTCCATGGTTGTTTCCCTTCTCTTTGCTGCTCTTCCTTTTAAATCTGTATCTGTTCTCTTGCTGGGGGAGAACTTCCCTTTGCAGCTGAATGCCTCGTCCTGTAGTGCTGGCTCAGGTTGTGAACCTGCACACAGACACCATATATCCATTCCAGAGACAAGGCAGTCTGCTGCAAAACTGAAGTTCTGCCCAGCATGAGAACAGATACAGATTTAAAAGGAAGAGTAGCAAAGAGAAGGGAAACAACCATGGATTGCAGTAAGGCACACATTACACTATTTTGTTAAAAAATCTGAGGGTTTAATGTCACTTTAAGGATAAATATTAAAGTTACAAACATTTGAGAAGAACATTCTAGAGCTGCCTCCTTTGAATGAAAGTTCCTCCCTAGGTTTAAGTCCCTGCTCCATTTAATGCTGGCTGTGCAGCTTGCATAAGCATTGGTGGGTTAAATTGCAGAAATTTCTATCATATTGACTCCATAGGTGGGTTAAATTGCAGGCATTTCTTTCATATTGACTCCATTGGTGTCGTTTGCGAAAGGTAGTTTGTGTTGTCTGTTTCTGTGAAGTTGGCATCAGGTAAGCTGCCATCAAAATTTGTTAAATATTGTTGGGTATTATTGCAATTTGTGACCAAAGTAACTTTTTCAGGCTTAACCCTGCAGTTCTACTTTGTTTTTTCCTGCCTAGGCTATGTCAAAGCTGGGGCTTCGCCAGGTTACTGGGGTCACAAGAGTCACTATCCGAAAGTCCAAAAACATCTTATTTGTCATTACGAAACCAGATGTATACAAGAGCCCCGCATCGGACACTTACATTGTCTTCGGAGAGGCTAAGGTGTGTACGGCAACTACAAGAAAGCGAGTCTTATAATCCTGTTGAAATAAGATTTATTGGTTATATACTGAATTCAATTTTATTGTAATCAGGCTAAATATTAATACAATTGTTTTTTCAACACTTCCAGATTGAAGATCTCTCACAACAAGCCCAGCTTGCAGCTGCCGAAAAATTCAAGGTACAGGGAGAAGCAGTATCAAACATACAGGAAAACACACAGACTCCCACAGTACAGGAGGAGAGCGAAGAGGAAGAGGTGAGATCTTTTTGCAGTTTATTATTAGTATACAGGATTTATATAGCGTCAACAATTTGCGCTGCGCTTTACAATATTAGGAAGACATTACAATCACCATTCAAGACAAGATTGTAAGGAGGGCCCTGCCCCTGAGGGCTCACAATCTAAAAAGTTTATGGCAGATAAACCATTTTATTTTACTGTACATAACATGGTCACTACAGTGAGCTGTACATGGCTCTTGGTATTTTGTTTCTGTGCACTGCCATGTGAAGGCAGAACTGTACAGATGTTCCTCGCTTACCGACTTACCTGTTTTGCGACCACTCGCACTTACGACGGACCGCCGATCGACCTCCGACCTTGCACGTCAACGTCAGTGCGCCGCGTCGCCGGCGGAAGTGGTGTCCTCCGATCTTCACTGCGGGTCCCGGTAAGTATTTTCATTGCCCGATGCACAGTACACTGTTCGGTACTGTACATCGGCAACGCTATACAGTACTGTACTAATGCAGTACAGTACTGTATAGAGTTCCTCACTTAACGACCAATCCGTTTAACGACCTGGTCGTAGGAACGGAACTTGGTCGTTAAGTGAGGAATACCTGTACCACGTAAAATTAACATTAAAAAACAAATTCTGAAATATGTTGGGCTTTGAGGCTCTGCAGACAGACTAGACAAGGGCTTTGCCAAAATTTTCCTAATGTTCTCTGTCAGCTTATCAAGGGTAAACTTGCTTATTTTAGTATAAAATTGGACATTAAATAAAAATGGTAGTATGCTGCTGCGGAAATGTAACTTTGGGTTGCAGTACATGTGGTAGCACAAGGGGAGGTCAAATCACAATTTTGGACGTAGACTATCAGAATTGGAGCCTACTGCCACGTACTAGAAGGCCGAGGACAAGCTCTTCCATTCACCACAGAAAAGGTAAATAGGTGTATATACAGGGGTGTGGAATTCCTATCGCCCGACGCCCGGGACATGCAGTTTCGGGCGCCGGGCGAGTAGTTTTTATGTACATTTAGCCCGGCTCCGGACAAGCAGAGCTGAGTGTACATTGTGGGGCAGCCGCCGCTCGTTTACTACAAGTGATCTGATCAGACCACTTGTATCAATTTGAGCAGCGGCGATCGTTTCTGCCCAAACCCCCGCCGTAGTTTTCGGGGTCCCCCGCTCTCCTGGGGGACCC